>NW_027464487.1:0-112260 GCF_050947455.1 Rhinoderma darwinii
GGACTTCTCTGGATGTTTCCCAGACGAGCTATTGGCAGCATGTTCAGAACCACTGTTTCTGAGGCTAATTCTTGAACCGTAAGTCATAGACGCTCGATCTTGGCGGCATTCGTCTCAGCGCCTGGCAATTAGTATAGAAGCACTGTTTCCCACTGTTTCTGAGGCTAATTCTTGAACCGTAAGTCATAGACGCTAGATCTTGGCGGCATTCGTCTCAGCGCCTGGCAATTAGTAAAGAAGCACTGTTTCCCACTGTTTCTGAGGCTAATTCTTGAACCGTAAGTCATAGACGCTAGATCTTGGCGGCATTCGTCTCAGCGCCTGGCAATTAGTATAGAAGCACTGTCTTTGACTTCTCTGGATGTTTCCCAGGCGAGCTATTGACAAGTAAATCCTAGACGCTCGATCTTGGTTATTTTCGCTTTCGCGGCTGGCAGCAAAGTTCAGAACCATGTTTCTGTGAATAACTTTTGAACCGTAAGTCACAGACGCTCGCTCTTGGCTGCATTCGTTTCAGCTCGTGGCAGCCAGTCTAAAAAACACTATCTTGGACTTCTCTGGATGTTTCCCAGACGAGCTATTGGCAGCATGTTCAGAACCACTGTTTTTGAGGCTAATTCTTGAACCGTAAGTCATAGACGCTCGATCTTGGCGGCATTCGTCTCAGCGCCTGGCAATTAGTATAGAATCACTGTTTCCCACTGTTTCTGAGGCTAATTCTTGAACCGTAAGTCATAGACGCTAGATCTTGGCGGCATTAATCTCAGCGCCTGGCAATTAGTATAGAAGCACGGTCTTTGACTTCTCTGGATGTTTCCCAGGCGAGCTATTGACAAGTAAATCCTAGACGCTCGATCTTGGTTATTTTCGCTTTCGCGGCTGGCAGCAAAGTTCAGAACCATGTTTCTGTGAATAACTCTTGAACCGTAAGTCACAGACGCTCGCTCTTGGCTGCATTCGTTTCTGCTCGTGGCAGCCAGTCTAAAAAACACTATCTTGGACTTCTCTGGATGTTTCCCAGCCGAGCTATTGGCAGCATGTTCAGAACCACTGTTTCTGAGGCTAATTCTTGAACCGTAAGTCATAGACGCTCGATCTTGGCGGCATTCGTCTCAGCGCCTGGCAATTAGTATAGAAGCACTGTTTCCCACTGTTTCTGAGGCTAATTCTTGAACCGTAAGTCATAGACGCTAGATCTTGGCGGCATTCGTCTCAGCGCCTGGCAATTAGTATAGAAGCCCTGTCTTTGACTTCTCTGGATGTTTCCCAGGCGAGCTATTGACAAGTAAATCCTAGACGCTCGATCTTGGTTATTTTCGCTTTCGCGGCTGGCAGCAAAGTTCAGAACCATGTTTCTGTGAATAACTTTTGAACCGTAAGTCACAGACGCTCGCTCTTGGCTGCATTCCTTTCAGCTCGTGGCAGCCAGTCTAAAAAACACAATCTTGGACTTCTCTGCATGTTTCCCAGGCGAGCTATTGGCAGCATGTTCAGAACCACTGTTTCTGAGGCTAATTCTTGAACCGTAAGTCATAGACGCTCGATCTTGGCGGCATTCGTCTCAGCGCCTGGCAATTAGTATAGAAGCACTGTTTCCCACTGTTTCTGAGGCTAATTCTTGAACCGTAAGTCATAGACGCTAGATCTTGGCGGCATTCGTCTCAGCGCCTGGCAATTAGTATAGTAGCACTGTTTCCCACTGTTTCTGAGGCTAATTCTTGAACCGTAAGTCATAGACGCTAGATCTTGGCGGCATTCGTCTCAGCGCCTGGCAATTAGTATAGAAGCACTGTTTCCCACTGTTTCTGAGGCTAATTCTTGAACCGTAAGTCATAGACGCTAGATCTTGGCGGCATTCGTCTCAGCGCCTGGCAATTAGTATAGAAGCACTGTCTTTGACTTCTCTGGATGTTTCCCAGGCGAGCTTTTGACAAGTAAATCCTAGACGCTCGATCTTGGTTATTTTCGCTTTCGCGGCTGGCAGCAAAGTTCAGAACCATGTTTCTGTGAATAACTTTTGAACCGTAAGTCACAGACGCTCGCTCTTGGCTGCATTCGTTTCAGCTCGTGGCAGCCAGTCTAAAAAACACAATCTTGGACTTCTCTGGATGTTTCCCAGACGAGCTATTGGCAGCATGTTCAGAACCACTGTTTCTTAGGCTAATTCTTGAACCGTAAGTCATAGACGCTCGATCTTGGCGGCATTCGTCTCAGCGCCTGGCAATTAGTATAGAAGCACTGTTTCCCACTGTTTCTGAGGCTAATTCTTGAACCGTAAGTCATAGACGCTCGATCTTGGCGGCATTCGTCTCAGCGCCTGGCAATTAGTATAGAAGCACTGTTTCCCACTGTTTCTGAGGCTAATTCTTGAACCGTAAGTCATAGACGCTAGATCTTGGCGGCATTCGTCTCAGCGCCTGGCAATTAGTATAGAAGCACTGTTTCCCACTGTTTCTGAGGCTAATTCTTGAACCGTAAGTCATAGACGCTAGATCTTGGCGGCATTCGTCTCAGCGCCTGGCAATTAGTATAGAAGCACGGTCTTTGACTTCTCTGGATGTTTCCCAGGCGAGCTATTGACAAGTAAATCCTAGACGCTCGATCTTGGTTATTTTCGCTTTCGCGGCTGGCAGCAAAGTTCAGAACCATGTTTCTGTGAATAACTTTTGAACCGTAAGTCACAGACGCTCGCTCTTGGCTGCATTCCTTTCAGCTCGTGGCAGCCAGTCTAAAAAACACAATCTTGGACTTCTCTGGATGTTTCCCAGACGAGCTATTGGCAGCATGTTCAGAACCACTGTTTCTGAGGCTAATTCTTGAACCGTAAGTCATAGACGCTCGATCTTGGCGGCATTCGTCTCAGCGCCTGGCAATTAGTATAGAAGCACTGTTTCCCACTGTTTCTGAGGCTAATTCTTGAACCGTAAGTCATAGACGCTAGATCTTGGCGGCATTCGTCTCAGCGCCTGGCAATTAGTATAGAAGCACTGTCTTTGACTTCTCTGGATGTTTCCCAGGCGAGCTTTTGACAAGTAAATCCTAGACGCTCGATCTTGGTTATTTTCGCTTTCGCGGCTGGCAGCAAAGTTCAGAACCATGTTTCTGTGAATAACTTTTGAACCGTAAGTCACAGACGCTCGCTCTTGGCTGCATTCGTTTCAGCTCGTGGCAGCCAGTCTAAAAAACACTATCTTGGACTTCTCTGGATGTTTCCCAGACGAGCTATTGGCAGCATGTTCAGAACCACTGTTTCTTAGGCTAATTCTTGAACCGTAAGTCATAGACGCTCGATCTTGGCGGCATTCGTCTCAGCGCCTGGCAATTAGTATAGAAGCACTGTTTCCCTCTGTTTCTGAGGCTAATTCTTGAACCGTAAGTCATAGACGCTAGATCTTGGCGGCATTCGTCTCAGCGCCTGGCAATTAGTATAGAAGCACTGTCTTTGACTTCTCTGGATGTTTCCCAGGCGAGCTATTGACAAGTAAATCCTAGACGCTCGATCTTGGTTATTTTCGCTTTCGCGGCTGGCAGCAAAGTTCAGAACCATGTTTCTGTGAATAACTTTTGAACCGTAAGTCACAGACGCTCGCTCTTGGCTGCATTCCTTTCAGCTCGTGGCAGCCAGTCTAAAAAACACAATCTTGGACTTCTCTGGATGTTTCCCAGGCGAGCTATTGGCAGCATGTTCAGAACCACTGTTTCTGAGGCTAATTCTTGAACCGTAAGTCATAGACGCTCGATCTTGGCGGCATTCGTCTCAGCGCCTGGCAATTAGTATATAAGCTCTGTTTCCCACTGTTTCTGAGGCTAATTCTTGAACCGTAAGTCATAGACGCTAGATCTTGGCGGCATTCGTCTCAGCGCCTGGCAATTAGTATAGAAGCACTGTTTCCCACTGTTTCTGAGGCTAATTCTTGAACCGTAAGTCATAGACGCTAGATCTTGGCGGCATTCGTCTCAGCGCCTGGCAATTAGTATAGAAGCACGGTCTTTGACTTCTCTGGATGTTTCCCAGGCGAGCTATTGACAAGTAAATCCTAGACGCTCGATCTTGGTTATTTTCGCTTTCGCGGCTGGCAGCAAAGTTCAGAACCATGTTTCTGTGAATAACTCTTGAACCGTAAGTCACAGACGCTCGCTCTTGGCTGCATTCGTTTCAGCTCGTGGCAGCCAGTCTAAAAAACACAATCTTGGACCTCTCTGGATGTTTCCCAGGCGAGCTATTGGCAGCATGTTCAGAACCACTGTTTCTGAGGCTAATTTTTGAACCGTAAGTCATAGACGCTCGATCTTGGCGGCATTCGTCTCAGCGCCTGGCAATTAGTATAGAAGCACTGTTTCCCACTGTTTCTGAGGCTAATTCTTGAACCGTAAGTCATAGACGCTAGATCTTGGCGGCATTCGTCTCAGCGCCTGGCAATTAGTATAGAAGCACTGTTTCCCACTGTTTCTGAGGCTAATTCTTGAACCGTAAGTCATAGACGCTAGATCTTGGCGGCATTCGTCTCAGCGCCTGGCAATTAGTATAGAAGCACGGTCTTTGACTTCTCTGGATGTTTCCCAGGCGAGCTATTGACAAGTAAATCCTAGACGCTCGATCTTGGTTATTTTCGCTTTCGCGGCTGGCAGCAAAGTTCAGAACCATGTTTCTGTGAATAACTCTTGAACCGTAAGTCACAGACGCTCGCTCTTGGCTGCATTCGTTTCAGCTCGTGGCAGCCAGTCTAAAAAACACAATCTTGGACCTCTCTGGATGTTTCCCAGGCGAGCTATTGGCAGCATGTTCAGAACCACTGTTTCTGAGGCTAATTTTTGAACCGTAAGTCATAGACGCTCGATCTTGGCGGCATTCGTCTCAGCGCCTGGCAATTAGTATAGAAGCAGTGTTTCCCACTGTTTCTGAGGCTAATTCTTGAACCGTAAGTCATAGACGCTAGATCTTGGCGGCATTCGTCTCAGCGCCTGGCAATTAGTATAGAAGCACGGTCTTTGACTTCTCTGGATGTTTCCCAGGCGAGCTATTGACAAGTAAATCCTAGACGCTCGATCTTGGTTATTTTCGCTTTCGCGGCTGGCAGCAAAGTTCAGAACCATGTTTCTGTGAATAACTCTTGAACCGTAAGTCACAGACGCTCGCTCTTGGCTGCATTCGTTTCAGCTCGTGGCAGCCAGTCTAAAAATCACAATCTTGGACCTCTCTGGATGTTTCCCAGGCGAGCTATTGGCAGCATGTTCAGAACCACTGTTTCTGAGGCTAATTTTTGAACCGTAAGTCATAGACGCTCGATCTTGGCGGCATTCGTCTCAGCGCCTGGCAATTAGTATAGAAGCACTGTTTCCCACTGTTTCTGAGGCTAATTCTTGAACCGTAAGTCATAGACGCTAGATCTTGGCGGCATTCGTCTCAGCGCCTGGCAATTAGTATAGAAGCACTGTCTTTGACTTCTCTGGATGTTTCCCAGGCGAGCTATTGACAATTAAATCCTATACGCTCGATCTTGGTTATTTTCGCTTTCGCGGCTGGCAGCAAAGTTCAGAACCATGTTTCTGTGAATAACTTTTGAACCGTAAGTCACAGACGCTCGCTCTTGGCTGCATTCGTTTCAGCTCGTGGCAGCCAGTCTAAAAAACACTATCTTGGACTTCTCTGGATGTTTCCCAGACGAGCTATTGGCAGCATGTTCAGAACCACTGTTTCTGAGGCTAATTCTTGAACCGTAAGTCATAGACGCTCGATCTTGGCGGCATTCGTCTCAGCGCCTGGCAATTAGTATAGAATCACTGTTTCCCACTGTTTCTGAGGCTAATTCTTGAACCGTAAGTCATAGACGCTAGATCTTGGCGGCATTAATCTCAGCGCCTGGCAATTAGTATAGAAGCACGGTCTTTGACTTCTCTGGATGTTTCCCAGGCGAGCTATTGACAAGTCAATCCTAGACGCTCGATCTTGGTTATTTTCGCTTTCGCGGCTGGCAGCAAAGTTCAGAACCATGTTTCTGTGAATAACTCTTGAACCGTAAGTCACAGACGCTCGCTCTTGGCTGCATTCGTTTCAGCTCGTGGCAGCCAGTCTAAAAAACACTATCTTGGACTTCTCTGGATGTTTCCCAGGCGAGCTATTGGCAGCATGTTCAGAACCACTGTTTCTGAGGCTAATTCTTGAACCGTAAGTCATAGACGCTCGATCTTGGCGGCATTCGTCTCAGCGCCTGGCAATTAGTATAGAAGCACTGTTTCCCACTGTTTCTGAGGCTAATTCTTGAACCGTAAGTCATAGACGCTAGATCTTGGCGGCATTCGTCTCAGCGCCTGGCAATTAGTATAGAAGCACTGTCTTTGACTTCTCTGGATGTTTCCCAGGCGAGCTTTTGACAAGTAAATCCTAGACGCTCGATCTTGGTTATTTTCGCTTTCGCGGCTGGCAGCAAAGTTCAGAACCATGTTTCTGTGAATAACTTTTGAACCGTAAGTCACAGACGCTCGCTCTTGGCTGCATTCGTTTCAGCTCGTGGCAGCCAGTCTAAAAACACAATCTTGGACTTCTCTGGATGTTTCCCAGACGAGCTATTGGCAGCATGTTCAGAACCACTGTTTCTTAGGCTAATTCTTGAACCGTAAGTCATAGACGCTCGATCTTGGCGGCATTCGTCTCAGCGCCTGGCAATTAGTATAGAAGCACTGTTTCCCACTGTTTCTGAGGCTAATTCTTGAACCGTAAGTCATAGACGCTAGATCTTGGCGGCATTCGTCTCAGCGCCTAGCAATTAGTATAGAAGCACTGTCTTTGACTTCTCTGGATGTTTCCCAGGCGAGCTATTGACAAGTAAATCCTAGACGCTCGATCTTGGTTATTTTCGCTTTCGCGGCTGGCAGCAAAGTTCAGAACCATGTTTCTGTGAATAACTTTTGAACCGTAAGTCACAGACGCTCGCTCTTGGCTGCATTCCTTTCAGCTCGTGGCAGCCAGTCTAAAAAACACAATCTTGGACTTCTCTGGATGTTTCCCAGGCGAGCTATTGGCAGCATGTTCAGAACCACTGTTTCTGAGGCTAATTCTTGAACCGTAAGTCATAGACGCTCGATCTTGGCGGCATTCGTCTCAGCGCCTGGCAATTAGTATAGAAGCACTGTTTCCCACTGTTTCTGAGGCTAATTCTTGAACCGTAAGTCATAGACGCTAGATCTTGGCGGCATTCGTCTCAGCGCCTGGCAATTAGTATAGAAGCACTGTTTCCCACTGTTTCTGAGGCTAATTCTTGAACCGTAAGTCATAGACGCTAGATCTTGGCGGCATTCGTCTCAGCGCCTGGCAATTAGTATAGAAGCACGGTCTTTGACTTCTCTGGATGTTTCCCAGGCGAGCTATTGACAAGTAAATCCTAGACGCTCGATCTTGGTTATTTTCGCTTTCGCGGCTGGCAGCAAAGTTCAGAACCATGTTTCTGTGAATAACTCTTGAACCGTAAGTCACAGACGCTCGGTCTTGGCTGCATTCGTTTCAGCTCGTGGCAGCCAGTCTAAAAAACACAATCTTGGACCTCTATGGATGTTTCCCAGGCGAGCTATTGGCAGCATGTTCAGAACCACTGTTTCTGAGGCTAATTTTTGAACCGTAAGTCATAGACGCTCGATCTTGGCGGCATTCGTCTCAGCGCCTGGCAATTAGTATAGAAGCACTGTTTCCCACTGTTTCTGAGGCTAATTCTTGAACCGTAAGTCATAGACGCTAGATCTTGGCGGCATTCGTCTCAGCGCCTGGCAATTAGTATAGAAGCACTGTTTCCCACTGTTTCTGAGGCTAATTCTTGAACCGTAAGTCATAGACGCTAGATCTTGGCGGCATTCGTCTCAGCGCCTGGCAATTAGTGTAGAAGCACTGTCTTTGACTTCTCTGGATGTTTCCCAGGCGAGCTATTGACAATTAAATCCTAGACGCTCGATCTTGGTTATTTTCGCTTTCGCGGCTGGCAGCAAAGTTCAGAACCATGTTTCTGTGAATAACTTTTGAACCGTAAGTCACAGACGCTCGCTCTTGGCTGCATTCGTTTCAGCTCGTGGCAGCCAGTCTAAAAAACACTATCTTGGACTTCTCTGGATGTTTCCCAGACGAGCTATTGGCAGCATGTTCAGAACCACTGTTTCTGAGGCTAATTCTTGAACCGTAAGTCATAGACGCTCGATCTTGGCGGCATTCGTCTCAGCGCCTGGCAATTAGTATAGAATCACTGTTTCCCACTGTTTCTGAGGCTAATTCTTGAACCGTAAGTCATAGACGCTAGATCTTGGCGGCATTAATCTCAGCGCCTGGCAATTAGTATAGAAGCACGGTCTTTGACTTCTCTGGATGTTTCCCAGGCGAGCTATTGACAAGTCAATCCTAGACGCTCGATCTTGGTTATTTTCGCTTTCGCGGCTGGCAGCAAAGTTCAGAACCATGTTTCTGTGAATAACTCTTGAACCGTAAGTCACAGACGCTCGCTCTTGGCTGCATTCGTTTCAGCTCGTGGCAGCCAGTCTAAAAAACACTATCTTGGACTTCTCTGGATGTTTCCCAGGCGAGCTATTGGCAGCATGTTCAGAACCACTGTTTCTGAGGCTAATTCTTGAACCGTAAGTCATAGACGCTCGATCTTGGCGGCATTCGTCTCAGCGCCTGGCAATTAGTATAGAAGCACTGTTTCCCACTGTTTCTGAGGCTAATTCTTGAACCGTAAGTCATAGACGCTAGATCTTGGCGGCATTCGTCTCAGCGCCTGGCAATTAGTATAGAAGCCCTGTCTTTGACTTCTCTGGATGTTTCCCAGGCGAGCTATTGACAAGTAAATCCTAGACGCTCGATCTTGGTTATTTTCGCTTTCGCGGCTGGCAGCAAAGTTCAGAACCATGTTTCTGTGAATAACTCTTGAACCGTAAGTCATAGACGCTCGATCTTGGCGGCATTCGTCTCAGCGCCTGGCAATTAGTATAGAAGCACTGTTTCCCACTGTTTCTGAGGCTAATTCTTGAACCGTAAGTCATAGACGCTAGATCTTGGCGGCATTCGTCTCAGCGCCTGGCAATTAGTATAGAAGCACTGTTTCCCACTGTTTCTGAGGCTAATTCTTGAACCGTAAGTCATAGACGCTAGATCTTGGCGGCATTCGTCTCAGCGCCTGGCAATTAGTATAGAAGCACGGTCTTTGACTTCTCTGGATGTTTCCCAGGCGAGCTATTGACAAGTCAATCCTAGACGCTCGATCTTGGTTATTTTCGCTTTCGCGGCTGGCAGCAAAGTTCAGAACCATGTTTCTGTGAATAACTCTTGAACCGTAAGTCACAGACGCTCGCTCTTGGCTGCATTCGTTTCAGCTCGTGGCAGCCAGTCTAAAAAACACAATCTTGGACCTCTATGGATGTTTCCCAGGCGAGCTATTGGCAGCATGTTCAGAACCACTGTTTCTGAGGCTAATTTTTGAACCGTAAGTCATAGACGCTCGATCTTGGCGGCATTCGTCTCAGCGCCTGGCAATTAGTATAGAAGCACTGTTTCCCACTGTTTCTGAGGCTAATTCTTGAACCGTAAGTCATAGACGCTAGATCTTGGCGGCATTCGTCTCAGCGCCTGGCAATTAGTATAGAAGCACTGTTTCCCACTGTTTCTGAGGCTAATTCTTGAACCGTAAGTCATAGACGCTAGATCTTGGCGGCATTCGTCTCAGCGCCTGGCAATTAGTGTAGAAGCACTGTCTTTGACTTCTCTGGATGTTTCCCAGGCGAGCTATTGACAATTAAATCCTAGACGCTCGATCTTGGTTATTTTCGCTTTCGCGGCTGGCAGCAAAGTTCAGAACCATGTTTCTGTGAATAACTTTTGAACCGTAAGTCACAGACGCTCGCTCTTGGCTGCATTCGTTTCAGCTCGTGGCAGCCAGTCTAAAAAACACTATCTTGGACTTCTCTGGATGTTTCCCAGACGAGCTATTGGCAGCATGTTCAGAACCACTGTTTCTGAGGCTAATTCTTGAACCGTAAGTCATAGACGCTCGATCTTGGCGGCATTCGTCTCAGCGCCTGGCAATTAGTATAGAATCACTGTTTCCCACTGTTTCTGAGGCTAATTCTTGAACCGTAAGTCATAGACGCTAGATCTTGGCGGCATTAATCTCAGCGCCTGGCAATTAGTATAGAAGCACGGTCTTTGACTTCTCTGGATGTTTCCCAGGCGAGCTATTGACAAGTCAATCCTAGACGCTCGATCTTGGTTATTTTCGCTTTCGCGGCTGGCAGCAAAGTTCAGAACCATGTTTCTGTGAATAACTCTTGAACCGTAAGTCACAGACGCTCGCTCTTGGCTGCATTCGTTTCAGCTCGTGGCAGCCAGTCTAAAAAACACTATCTTGGACTTCTCTGGATGTTTCCCAGGCGAGCTATTGGCAGCATGTTCAGAACCACTGTTTCTGAGGCTAATTCTTGAACCGTAAGTCATAGACGCTCGATCTTGGCGGCATTCGTCTCAGCGCCTGGCAATTAGTATAGAATCACTGTTTCCCACTGTTTCTGAGGCTAATTCTTGAACCGTAAGTCATAGACGCTAGATCTTGGCGGCATTCGTCTCAGCGCCTGGCAATTAGTATAGAAGCCCTGTCTTTGACTTCTCTGGATGTTTCCCAGGCGAGCTATTGACAAGTAAATCCTAGACGCTCGATCTTGGTTATTTTCGCTTTCGCGGCTGGCAGCAAAGTTCAGAACCATGTTTCTGTGAATAACTCTTGAACCGTAAGTCACAGACGCTCGCTCTTGGCTGCATTCGTTTCAGCTCGTGGCAGCCAGTCTAAAAAACACTATCTTGGACTTCTCTGGATGTTTCCCAGGCGAGCTATTGGCAGCATGTTCAGAACCACTGTTTCTGAGGCTAATTCTTGAACCGTAAGTCATAGACGCTCGATCTTGGCGGCATTCGTCTCAGCGCCTGGCAATTAGTATAGAAGCACTGTTTCCCACTGTTTCTGAGGCTAATTCTTGAACCGTAAGTCATAGACGCTAGATCTTGGCGGCATTCGTCTCAGCGCCTGGCAATTAGTATAGAAGCCCTGTCTTTGACTTCTCTGGATGTTTCCCAGGCGAGCTATTGACAAGTAAATCCTAGACGCTCGATCTTGGTTATTTTCGCTTTCGCGGCTGGCAGCAAAGTTCAGAACCATGTTTCTGTGAATAACTTTTGAACCGTAAGTCACAGACGCTCGCTCTTGGCTGCATTCCTTTCAGCTCGTGGCAGCCAGTCTAAAAAACACAATCTTGGACTTCTCTGGATGTTTCCCAGGCGAGCTATTGGCAGCATGTTCAGAACCACTGTTTCTGAGGCTAATTCTTGAACCGTAAGTCATAGACGCTCGATCTTGGCGGCATTCGTCTCAGCGCCTGGCAATTAGTATAGAAGCACTGTTTCCCACTGTTTCTGAGGCTAATACTTGAACCGTAAGTCATAGACGCTAGATCTTGGCGGCATTCGTCTCAGCGCCTGGCAATTAGTATAGAAGCACTGTTTCCCACTGTTTCTGAGGCTAATTCTTGAACCGTAAGTCATAGACGCTAGATCTTGGCGGCATTCGTCTCAGCGCCTGGCAATTAGTATAGAAGCACGGTCTTTGACTTCTCTGGATGTTTCCCAGGCGAGCTATTGACAAGTAAATCCTAGACGCTCGATCTTGGTTATTTTCGCTTTCTCGGCTGGCAGCAAAGTTCAGAACCATGTTTCTGTGAATAACTCTTGAACCGTAAGTCACAGACGCTCGCTCTTGGCTGCATTCGTTTCAGCTCGTGGCAGCCAGTCTAAAAAACACAATCTTGGACCTCTCTGGATGTTTCCCAGGCGAGCTATTGGCAGCATGTTCAGAACCACTGTTTCTGAGGCTAATTCTTGAACCGTAAGTCATAGACGCTCGATCTTGGCGGCATTCGTCTCAGCGCCTGGCAATTAGTATAGAAGCACTGTTTCCCACTGTTTCTGAGGCTAATTCTTGAACCGTAAGTCATAGACGCTAGATCTTGGCGGCATTCGTCTCAGCGCCTGGCAATTAGTATAGAAGCACTGTTTCCCACTGTTTCTGAGGCTAATTCTTGAACCGTAAGTCATAGACGCTAGATCTTGGCGGCATTCGTCTCAGCGCCTGGCAATTAGTATAGAAGCAATGTCTTTGACTTCTCTGGATGTTTCCCAGGCGAGCTATTGACAACTAAATCCTAGACGCTCGATCTTGGTTATTTTCGCTTTCGCGGCTGGCAGCAAAGTTCAGAACCATGTTTCTGTGAATAACTTTTGAACCGTAAGTCACAGACGCTCGCTCTTGGCTGCATTCGTTTCAGCTCGTGGCAGCCAGTCTAAAAAACACTATCTTGGACTTCTCTGGATGTTTCCCAGACGAGCTATTGGCAGCATGTTCAGAACCACTGTTTCTGAGGCTAATTCTTGAACCGTAAGTCATAGACGCTAGATCTTGGCGGCATTCGTCTCAGCGCCTGGCAATTAGTATAGAATCACTGTTTCCCACTGTTTCTGAGGCTAATTCTTGAACCGTAAGTCATAGACGCTAGATCTTGGCGGCATTAATCTCAGCGCCTGGCAATTAGTATAGAAGCACGGTCTTTGACTTCTCTGGATGTTTCCCAGGCGAGCTATTGACAAGTAAATCCTAGACGCTCGATCTTGGTTATTTTCGCTTTCGCGGCTGGCAGCAAAGTTCAGAACCATGTTTCTGTGAATAACTCTTGAACCGTAAGTCACACACGCTCGCTCTTGGTTGCATTCGTTTCAGCTCGTGGCAGCCAGTCTAAAAAACACAATCTTGGACCTCTCTGGATGTTTCCCAGGCGAGCTATTGGCAGCATGTTCAGAACCACTGTTTCTGAGGCTAATTCTTGAACCGTAAGTCATAGACGCTCGATCTTGGCGGCATTCGTCTCAGCGCCTGGCAATTAGTATAGAAGCACTGTTTCCCACTGTTTCTGAGGCTAATTCTTGAACCGTAAGTCATAGACGCTAGATCTTGGCGGCATTCGTCTCAGCGCCTGGCAATTAGTAAAGAAGCACTGTTTCCCACTGTTTCTGAGGCTAATTCTTGAACCGTAAGTCATAGACGCTAGATCTTGGCGGCATTCGTCTCAGCGCCTGGCAATTAGTATAGAAGCACTGTCTTTGACTTCTCTGGATGTTTCCCAGGCGAGCTATTGACAAGTAAATCCTAGACGCTCGATCTTGGTTATTTTCGCTTTCGCGGCTGGCAGCAAAGTTCAGAACCATGTTTCTGTGAATAACTTTTGAACCGTAAGTCACAGACGCTCGCTCTTGGCTGCATTCGTTTCAGCTCGTGGCAGCCAGTCTAAAAAACACTATCTTGGACTTCTCTGGATGTTTCCCAGACGAGCTATTGGCAGCATGTTCAGAACCACTGTTTCTGAGGCTAATTCTTGAACCGTAAGTCATAGACGCTCGATCTTGGCGGCATTCGTCTCAGCGCCTGGCAATTAGTATAGAATCACTGTTTCCCACTGTTTCTGAGGCTAATTCTTGAACCGTAAGTCATAGACGCTAGATCTTGGCGGCATTAATCTCAGCGCCTGGCAATTAGTATAGAAGCACGGTCTTTGACTTCTCTGGATGTTTCCCAGGCGAGCTATTGACAAGTAAATCCTAGACGCTCGATCTTGGTTATTTTCGCTTTCGCGGCTGGCAGCAAAGTTCAGAACCATGTTTCTGTGAATAACTCTTGAACCGTAAGTCACAGACGCTCGCTCTTGGCTGCATTCGTTTCAGCTCGTGGCAGCCAGTCTAAAAAACACTATCTTGGACTTCTCTGGATGTTTCCCAGGCGAGCTATTGGCAGCATGTTCAGAACCACTGTTTCTGAGGCTAATTCTTGAACCGTAAGTCATAGACTCTCGATCTTGGCGGCATTCGTCTCAGCGCCTGGCAATTAGTATAGAATCACTGTTTCCCACTGTTTCTGAGGCTAATTCTTGAACCGTAAGTCATAGACGCTAGATCTTGGCGGCATTAATCTCAGCGCCTGGCAATTAGTATAGAAGCACGGTCTTTGACTTCTCTGGATGTTTCCCAGGCGAGCTATTGACAAGTAAATCCTAGACGCTCGATCTTGGTTATTTTCGCTTTCGCGGCTGGCAGCAAAGTTCAGAACCATGTTTCTGTGAATAACTCTTGAACCGTAAGTCACACACGCTCGCTCTTGGCTGCATTCGTTTCAGCTCGTGGCAGCCAGTCTAAAAAACACAATCTTGGACTTCTCTGGATGTTTCCCAGGCGAGCTATTGGCAGCATGTTCAGAACCACTGTTTCTGAGGCTAATTCTTGAACCGTAAGTCATAGACGCTCGATCTTGGCGGCATTCGTCTCAGCGCCTGGCAATTAGTATAGAAGCACTGTTTCCCACTGTTTCTGAGGCTAATTCTTGAACCGTAAGTCATAGACGCTAGATCTTGGCGGCATTCGTCTCAGCGCCTGGCAATTAGTATAGAAGCACTGTTTCCCACTGTTTCTGAGGCTAATTCTTGAACCGTAAGTCATAGACGCTAGATCTTGGCGGCATTCGTCTCAGCGCCTGGCAATTAGTATAGAAGTACTGTTTCCCACTGTTTCTGAGGCTAATTCTTGAACCGTAAGTCATAGACGCTAGATCTTGGCGGCATTCGTCTCAGCGCCTGGCAATTAGTATAGAAGCACTGTCTTTGACTTCTCTGGATGTTTCCCAGGCGAGCTTTTGACAAGTAAATCCTAGACGCTCGATCTTGGTTATTTTCGCTTTCGCGGCTGGCAGCAAAGTTCAGAACCATGTTTCTGTGAATAACTCTTGAACCGTAAGTCACAGACGCTCGCTCTTGGCTGCATTCGTTTCAGCTCGTGGCAGCCAGTCTAAAAAACACTATCTTGGACTTCTCTGGATGTTTCCCAGGCGAGCTATTGGCAGCATGTTCAGAACCACTGTTTCTGAGGCTAATTCTTGAACCGTAAGTCATAGACGCTAGATCTTGGCGGCATTCGTCTCAGCGCCTGGCAATTAGTATAGAAGCACTGTCTTTGACTTCTCTGGATGTTTCCCAGGCGAGCTATTGACAAGTAAATCCTAGACGCTCGATCTTGGTTATTTTCGCTTTCGCGGCTGGCAGCAAAGTTCAGAACCATGTTTCTGTGAATAACTCTTGAACCGTAAGTCACAGACGCTCGCTCTTGGCTGCATTCGTTTCAGCTCGTGGCAGCCAGTCTAAAAAACACTATCTTGGACTTCTCTGGATGTTTCCCAGGCGAGCTATTGGCAGCATGTTCAGAACCACTGTTTCTGAGGCTAATTCTTGAACCGTAAGTTATAGACGCTCGATCTTGGCGGCATTCGTCTCAGCGCCTGGCAATTAGTATAGAAGCACTGTTTCCCACTGTTTCTGAGGCTAATTCTTGAACCGTAAGTCATAGACGCTAGATCTTGGCGGCATTCGTCTCAGCGCCTGGCAATTAGTATAGAAGCACTGTTTCCCACTGTTTCTGAGGCTAATTCTTGAACCGTAAGTCATAGACGCTAGATCTTGGCGGCATTCGTCTCAGCGCCTGGCAATTAGTATAGAAGCACTGTCTTTGACTTCTCTGGATGTTTCCCAGGCGAGCTATTGACAAGTAAATCCTAGACGCTCGATCTTGGTTATTTTCGCTTTCGCGGCTGGCAGCAAAGTTCAGAACCATGTTTCTGTGAATAACTCTTGAACCGTAAGTCACAGACGCTCGCTCTTGGCTGCATTCGTTTCAGCTCGTGGCAGCCAGTCTAAAAAACACTATCTTGGACCTCTCTGGATGTTTCCCAGGCGAGCTATTGGCAGCATGTTCAGAACCACTGTTTCTGAGGCTAATTCTTGAACCGTAAGTTATAGACGCTCGATCTTGGCGGCATTCGTCTCAGCGCCTGGCAATTAGTATAGAAGCACTGTTTCCCACTGTTTCTGAGGCTAATTCTTGAACCGTAAGTCATAGACGCTAGATCTTGGCGGCATTCGTCTCAGCGCCTGGCAATTAGTATAGAAGCACTGTTTCCCACTGTTTCTGAGGCTAATTCTTGAACCGTAAGTCATAGACGCTAGATCTTGGCGGCATTCGTCTCAGCGCCTGGCAATTAGTATAGAAGCACTGTCTTTGACTTCTCTGGATGTTTCCCAGGCGAGCTATTGACAAGTAAATCCTAGACGCTCGATCTTGGTTATTTTCGCTTTCGCGGCTGGCAGCAAAGTTCAGAACCATGTTTCTGTGAATAACTTTTGAACCGTAAGTCACAGACGCTCGCTCTTGGCTGCATTCGTTTCAGCTCGTGGCAGCCAGTCTAAAAAACACAATCTTGGACTTCTCTGGATGTTTCCCAGACGAGCTATTGGCAGCATGTTCAGAACCACTGTTTCTTAGGCTAATTCTTGAACCGTAAGTCATAGACGCTCGATCTTGGCGGCATTCGTCTCAGCGCCTGGCAATTAGTATAGAAGCACTGTTTCCCACTGTTTCTGAGGCTAATTCTTGAACCGTAAGTCATAGACGCTCGATCTTGGCGGCATTCGTCTCAGCGCCTGGCAATTAGTATAGAAGCACTGTTTCCCACTGTTTCTGAGGCTAATTCTTGAACCGTAAGTCATAGACGCTAGATCTTGGCGGCATTCGTCTCAGCGCCTGGCAATTAGTATAGAAGCACTGTTTCCCACTGTTTCTGAGGCTAATTCTTGAACCGTAAGTCATAGACGCTAGATCTTGGCGGCATTCGTCTCAGCGCCTGGCAATTAGTATAGAAGCACGGTCTTTGACTTCTCTGGATGTTTCCCAGGCGAGCTATTGACAAGTAAATCCTAGACGCTCGATCTTGGTTATTTTCGCTTTCGCGGCTGGCAGCAAAGTTCAGAACCATGTTTCTGTGAATAACTTTTGAACCGTAAGTCACAGACGCTCGCTCTTGGCTGCATTCCTTTCAGCTCGTGGCAGCCAGTCTAAAAAACACAATCTTGGACTTCTCTGGATGTTTCCCAGACGAGCTATTGGCAGCATGTTCAGAACCACTGTTTCTGAGGCTAATTCTTGAACCGTAAGTCATAGACGCTCGATCTTGGCGGCATTCGTCTCAGCGCCTGGCAATTAGTATAGAAGCACTGTTTCCCACTGTTTCTGAGGCTAATTCTTGAACCGTAAGTCATAGACGCTAGATCTTGGCGGCATTCGTCTCAGCGCCTGGCAATTAGTATAGAAGCACTGTCTTTGACTTCTCTGGATGTTTCCCAGGCGAGCTTTTGACAAGTAAATCCTAGACGCTCGATCTTGGTTATTTTCGCTTTCGCGGCTGGCAGCAAAGTTCAGAACCATGTTTCTGTGAATAACTTTTGAACCGTAAGTCACAGACGCTCGCTCTTGGCTGCATTCGTTTCAGCTCGTGGCAGCCAGTCTAAAAAACACTATCTTGGACTTCTCTGGATGTTTCCCAGACGAGCTATTGGCAGCATGTTCAGAACCACTGTTTCTTAGGCTAATTCTTGAACCGTAAGTCATAGACGCTCGATCTTGGCGGCATTCGTCTCAGCGCCTGGCAATTAGTATAGAAGCACTGTTTCCCTCTGTTTCTGAGGCTAATTCTTGAACCGTAAGTCATAGACGCTAGATCTTGGCGGCATTCGTCTCAGCGCCTGGCAATTAGTATAGAAGCACTGTCTTTGACTTCTCTGGATGTTTCCCAGGCGAGCTATTGACAAGTAAATCCTAGACGCTCGATCTTGGTTATTTTCGCTTTCGCGGCTGGCAGCAAAGTTCAGAACCATGTTTCTGTGAATAACTTTTGAACCGTAAGTCACAGACGCTCGCTCTTGGCTGCATTCCTTTCAGCTCGTGGCAGCCAGTCTAAAAAACACAATCTTGGACTTCTCTGGATGTTTCCCAGGCGAGCTATTGGCAGCATGTTCAGAACCACTGTTTCTGAGGCTAATTCTTGAACCGTAAGTCATAGACGCTCGATCTTGGCGGCATTCGTCTCAGCGCCTGGCAATTAGTATATAAGCTCTGTTTCCCACTGTTTCTGAGGCTAATTCTTGAACCGTAAGTCATAGACGCTAGATCTTGGCGGCATTCGTCTCAGCGCCTGGCAATTAGTATAGAAGCACTGTTTCCCACTGTTTCTGAGGCTAATTCTTGAACCGTAAGTCATAGACGCTAGATCTTGGCGGCATTCGTCTCAGCGCCTGGCAATTAGTATAGAAGCACGGTCTTTGACTTCTCTGGATGTTTCCCAGGCGAGCTATTGACAAGTAAATCCTAGACGCTCGATCTTGGTTATTTTCGCTTTCGCGGCTGGCAGCAAAGTTCAGAACCATGTTTCTGTGAATAACTCTTGAACCGTAAGTCACAGACGCTCGCTCTTGGCTGCATTCGTTTCAGCTCGTGGCAGCCAGTCTAAAAAACACAATCTTGGACCTCTCTGGATGTTTCCCAGGCGAGCTATTGGCAGCATGTTCAGAACCACTGTTTCTGAGGCTAATTTTTGAACCGTAAGTCATAGACGCTCGATCTTGGCGGCATTCGTCTCAGCGCCTGGCAATTAGTATAGAAGCACTGTTTCCCACTGTTTCTGAGGCTAATTCTTGAACCGTAAGTCATAGACGCTAGATCTTGGCGGCATTCGTCTCAGCGCCTGGCAATTAGTATAGAAGCACTGTTTCCCACTGTTTCTGAGGCTAATTCTTGAACCGTAAGTCATAGACGCTAGATCTTGGCGGCATTCGTCTCAGCGCCTTGCAATTAGTATAGAAGCACGGTCTTTGACTTCTCTGGATGTTTCCCAGGCGAGCTATTGACAAGTAAATCCTAGACGCTCGATCTTGGTTATTTTCGCTTTCGCGGCTGGCAGCAAAGTTCAGAACCATGTTTCTGTGAATAACTCTTGAACCGTAAGTCACAGACGCTCGCTCTTGGCTGCATTCGTTTCAGCTCGTGGCAGCCAGTCTAAAAAACACAATCTTGGACCTCTCTGGATGTTTCCCAGGCGAGCTATTGGCAGCATGTTCAGAACCACTGTTTCTGAGGCTAATTTTTGAACCGTAAGTCATAGACGCTCGATCTTGGCGGCATTCGTCTCAGCGCCTGGCAATTAGTATAGAAGCACTGTTTCCCACTGTTTCTGAGGCTAATTCTTGAACCGTAAGTCATAGACGCTAGATCTTGGCGGCATTCGTCTCAGCGCCTGGCAATTAGTATAGAAGCACTGTCTTTGACTTCTCTGGATGTTTCCCAGGCGAGCTATTGACAATTAAATCCTATACGCTCGATCTTGGTTATTTTCGCTTTCGCGGCTGGCAGCAAAGTTCAGAACCATGTTTCTGTGAATAACTTTTGAACCGTAAGTCACAGACGCTCGCTCTTGGCTGCATTCGTTTCAGCTCGTGGCAGCCAGTCTAAAAAACACTATCTTGGACTTCTCTGGATGTTTCCCAGACGAGCTATTGGCAGCATGTTCAGAACCACTGTTTCTGAGGCTAATTCTTGAACCGTAAGTCATAGACGCTCGATCTTGGCGGCATTCGTCTCAGCGCCTGGCAATTAGTATAGAATCACTGTTTCCCACTGTTTCTGAGGCTAATTCTTGAACCGTAAGTCATAGACGCTAGATCTTGGCGGCATTAATCTCAGCGCCTGGCAATTAGTATAGAAGCACGGTCTTTGACTTCTCTGGATGTTTCCCAGGCGAGCTATTGACAAGTCAATCCTAGACGCTCGATCTTGGTTATTTTCGCTTTCGCGGCTGGCAGCAAAGTTCAGAACCATGTTTCTGTGAATAACTCTTGAACCGTAAGTCACAGACGCTCGCTCTTGGCTGCATTCGTTTCAGCTCGTGGCAGCCAGTCTAAAAAACACTATCTTGGACTTCTCTGGATGTTTCCCAGGCGAGCTATTGGCAGCATGTTCAGAACCACTGTTTCTGAGGCTAATTCTTGAACCGTAAGTCATAGACGCTCGATCTTGGCGGCATTCGTCTCAGCGCCTGGCAATTAGTATAGAAGCACTGTTTCCCACTGTTTCTGAGGCTAATTCTTGAACCGTAAGTCATAGACGCTAGATCTTGGCGGCATTCGTCTCAGCGCCTGGCAATTAGTATAGAAGCACTGTCTTTGACTTCTCTGGATGTTTCCCAGGCGAGCTTTTGACAAGTAAATCCTAGACGCTCGATCTTGGTTATTTTCGCTTTCGCGGCTGGCAGCAAAGTTCAGAACCATGTTTCTGTGAATAACTTTTGAACCGTAAGTCACAGACGCTCGCTCTTGGCTGCATTCGTTTCAGCTCGTGGCAGCCAGTCTAAAAACACAATCTTGGACTTCTCTGGATGTTTCCCAGACGAGCTATTGGCAGCATGTTCAGAACCACTGTTTCTTAGGCTAATTCTTGAACCGTAAGTCATAGACGCTCGATCTTGGCGGCATTCGTCTCAGCGCCTGGCAATTAGTATAGAAGCACTGTTTCCCACTGTTTCTGAGGCTAATTCTTGAACCGTAAGTCATAGACGCTAGATCTTGGCGGCATTCGTCTCAGCGCCT
This sequence comes from Rhinoderma darwinii, assembly GCF_050947455.1. Classification (NCBI taxonomy): domain Eukaryota; kingdom Metazoa; phylum Chordata; class Amphibia; order Anura; family Rhinodermatidae; genus Rhinoderma; species Rhinoderma darwinii. Next base: position 20,581 of record NW_027464487.1, read on the forward strand.
GGCAATTAGTATAGAAGCACTGTCTTTGACTTCTCTGGATGTTTCCCAGGCGAGCTATTGACAAGTAAATCCTAGACGCTCGATCTTGGTTATTTTCGCTTTCGCGGCTGGCAGCAAAGTTCAGAACCATGTTTCTGTGAATAACTTTTGAACCGTAAGTCACAGACGCTCGCTCTTGGCTGCATTCCTTTCAGCTCGTGGCAGCCAGTCTAAAAAACACAATCTTGGACTTCTCTGGATGTTTCCCAGGCGAGCTATTGGCAGCATGTTCAGAACCACTGTTTCTGAGGCTAATTCTTGAACCGTAAGTCATAGACGCTCGATCTTGGCGGCATTCGTCTCAGCGCCTGGCAATTAGTATAGAAGCACTGTTTCCCACTGTTTCTGAGGCTAATTCTTGAACCGTAAGTCATAGACGCTAGATCTTGGCGGCATTCGTCTCAGCGCCTGGCAATTAGTATAGAAGCACTGTTTCCCACTGTTTCTGAGGCTAATTCTTGAACCGTAAGTCATAGACGCTAGATCTTGGCGGCATTCGTCTCAGCGCCTGGCAATTAGTATAGAAGCACGGTCTTTGACTTCTCTGGATGTTTCCCAGGCGAGCTATTGACAAGTAAATCCTAGACGCTCGATCTTGGTTATTTTCGCTTTCGCGGCTGGCAGCAAAGTTCAGAACCATGTTTCTGTGAATAACTCTTGAACCGTAAGTCACAGACGCTCGGTCTTGGCTGCATTCGTTTCAGCTCGTGGCAGCCAGTCTAAAAAACACAATCTTGGACCTCTATGGATGTTTCCCAGGCGAGCTATTGGCAGCATGTTCAGAACCACTGTTTCTGAGGCTAATTTTTGAACCGTAAGTCATAGACGCTCGATCTTGGCGGCATTCGTCTCAGCGCCTGGCAATTAGTATAGAAGCACTGTTTCCCACTGTTTCTGAGGCTAATTCTTGAACCGTAAGTCATAGACGCTAGATCTTGGCGGCATTCGTCTCAGCGCCTGGCAATTAGTATAGAAGCACTGTTTCCCACTGTTTCTGAGGCTAATTCTTGAACCGTAAGTCATAGACGCTAGATCTTGGCGGCATTCGTCTCAGCGCCTGGCAATTAGTGTAGAAGCACTGTCTTTGACTTCTCTGGATGTTTCCCAGGCGAGCTATTGACAATTAAATCCTAGACGCTCGATCTTGGTTATTTTCGCTTTCGCGGCTGGCAGCAAAGTTCAGAACCATGTTTCTGTGAATAACTTTTGAACCGTAAGTCACAGACGCTCGCTCTTGGCTGCATTCGTTTCAGCTCGTGGCAGCCAGTCTAAAAAACACTATCTTGGACTTCTCTGGATGTTTCCCAGACGAGCTATTGGCAGCATGTTCAGAACCACTGTTTCTGAGGCTAATTCTTGAACCGTAAGTCATAGACGCTCGATCTTGGCGGCATTCGTCTCAGCGCCTGGCAATTAGTATAGAATCACTGTTTCCCACTGTTTCTGAGGCTAATTCTTGAACCGTAAGTCATAGACGCTAGATCTTGGCGGCATTAATCTCAGCGCCTGGCAATTAGTATAGAAGCACGGTCTTTGACTTCTCTGGATGTTTCCCAGGCGAGCTATTGACAAGTCAATCCTAGACGCTCGATCTTGGTTATTTTCGCTTTCGCGGCTGGCAGCAAAGTTCAGAACCATGTTTCTGTGAATAACTCTTGAACCGTAAGTCACAGACGCTCGCTCTTGGCTGCATTCGTTTCAGCTCGTGGCAGCCAGTCTAAAAAACACTATCTTGGACTTCTCTGGATGTTTCCCAGGCGAGCTATTGGCAGCATGTTCAGAACCACTGTTTCTGAGGCTAATTCTTGAACCGTAAGTCATAGACGCTCGATCTTGGCGGCATTCGTCTCAGCGCCTGGCAATTAGTATAGAAGCACTGTTTCCCACTGTTTCTGAGGCTAATTCTTGAACCGTAAGTCATAGACGCTAGATCTTGGCGGCATTCGTCTCAGCGCCTGGCAATTAGTATAGAAGCCCTGTCTTTGACTTCTCTGGATGTTTCCCAGGCGAGCTATTGACAAGTAAATCCTAGACGCTCGATCTTGGTTATTTTCGCTTTCGCGGCTGGCAGCAAAGTTCAGAACCATGTTTCTGTGAATAACTCTTGAACCGTAAGTCATAGACGCTCGATCTTGGCGGCATTCGTCTCAGCGCCTGGCAATTAGTATAGAAGCACTGTTTCCCACTGTTTCTGAGGCTAATTCTTGAACCGTAAGTCATAGACGCTAGATCTTGGCGGCATTCGTCTCAGCGCCTGGCAATTAGTATAGAAGCACTGTTTCCCACTGTTTCTGAGGCTAATTCTTGAACCGTAAGTCATAGACGCTAGATCTTGGCGGCATTCGTCTCAGCGCCTGGCAATTAGTATAGAAGCACGGTCTTTGACTTCTCTGGATGTTTCCCAGGCGAGCTATTGACAAGTCAATCCTAGACGCTCGATCTTGGTTATTTTCGCTTTCGCGGCTGGCAGCAAAGTTCAGAACCATGTTTCTGTGAATAACTCTTGAACCGTAAGTCACAGACGCTCGCTCTTGGCTGCATTCGTTTCAGCTCGTGGCAGCCAGTCTAAAAAACACAATCTTGGACCTCTATGGATGTTTCCCAGGCGAGCTATTGGCAGCATGTTCAGAACCACTGTTTCTGAGGCTAATTTTTGAACCGTAAGTCATAGACGCTCGATCTTGGCGGCATTCGTCTCAGCGCCTGGCAATTAGTATAGAAGCACTGTTTCCCACTGTTTCTGAGGCTAATTCTTGAACCGTAAGTCATAGACGCTAGATCTTGGCGGCATTCGTCTCAGCGCCTGGCAATTAGTATAGAAGCACTGTTTCCCACTGTTTCTGAGGCTAATTCTTGAACCGTAAGTCATAGACGCTAGATCTTGGCGGCATTCGTCTCAGCGCCTGGCAATTAGTGTAGAAGCACTGTCTTTGACTTCTCTGGATGTTTCCCAGGCGAGCTATTGACAATTAAATCCTAGACGCTCGATCTTGGTTATTTTCGCTTTCGCGGCTGGCAGCAAAGTTCAGAACCATGTTTCTGTGAATAACTTTTGAACCGTAAGTCACAGACGCTCGCTCTTGGCTGCATTCGTTTCAGCTCGTGGCAGCCAGTCTAAAAAACACTATCTTGGACTTCTCTGGATGTTTCCCAGGCGAGCTATTGGCAGCATGTTCAGAACCACTGTTTCTGAGGCTAATTCTTGAACCGTAAGTCATAGACGCTCGATCTTGGCGGCATTCGTCTCAGCGCCTGGCAATTAGTATAGAATCACTGTTTCCCACTGTTTCTGAGGCTAATTCTTGAACCGTAAGTCATAGACGCTAGATCTTGGCGGCATTAATCTCAGCGCCTGGCAATTAGTATAGAAGCACGGTCTTTGACTTCTCTGGATGTTTCCCAGGCGAGCTATTGACAAGTCAATCCTAGACGCTCGATCTTGGTTATTTTCGCTTTCGCGGCTGGCAGCAAAGTTCAGAACCATGTTTCTGTGAATAACTCTTGAACCGTAAGTCACAGACGCTCGCTCTTGGCTGCATTCGTTTCAGCTCGTGGCAGCCAGTCTAAAAAACACTATCTTGGACTTCTCTGGATGTTTCCCAGGCGAGCTATTGGCAGCATGTTCAGAACCACTGTTTCTGAGGCTAATTCTTGAACCGTAAGTCATAGACGCTCGATCTTGGCGGCATTCGTCTCAGCGCCTGGCAATTAGTATAGAATCACTGTTTCCCACTGTTTCTGAGGCTAATTCTTGAACCGTAAGTCATAGACGCTAGATCTTGGCGGCATTAATCTCAGCGCCTGGCAATTAGTATAGAAGCACGGTCTTTGACTTCTCTGGATGTTTCCCAGGCGAGCTATTGACAAGTCAATCCTAGACGCTCGATCTTGGTTATTTTCGCTTTCGCGGCTGGCAGCAAAGTTCAGAACCATGTTTCTGTGAATAACTCTTGAACCGTAAGTCACAGACGCTCGCTCTTGGCTGCATTCGTTTCAGCTCGTGGCAGCCAGTCTAAAAAACACTATCTTGGACTTCTCTGGATGTTTCCCAGGCGAGCTATTGGCAGCATGTTCAGAACCACTGTTTCTGAGGCTAATTCTTGAACCGTAAGTCATAGACGCTCGATCTTGGCGGCATTCGTCTCAGCGCCTGGCAATTAGTATAGAAGCACTGTTTCCCACTGTTTCTGAGGCTAATTCTTGAACCGTAAGTCATAGACGCTAGATCTTGGCGGCATTCGTCTCAGCGCCTGGCAATTAGTATAGAAGCCCTGTCTTTGACTTCTCTGGATGTTTCCCAGGCGAGCTATTGACAAGTAAATCCTAGACGCTCGATCTTGGTTATTTTCGCTTTCGCGGCTGGCAGCAAAGTTCAGAACCATGTTTCTGTGAATAACTCTTGAACCGTAAGTCACAGACGCTCGCTCTTGGCTGCATTCGTTTCAGCTCGTGGCAGCCAGTCTAAAAAACACTATCTTGGACTTCTCTGGATGTTTCCCAGGCGAGCTATTGGCAGCATGTTCAGAACCACTGTTTCTGAGGCTAATTCTTGAACCGTAAGTCATAGACGCTCGATCTTGGCGGCATTCGTCTCAGCGCCTGGCAATTAGTATAGAAGCACTGTTTCCCACTGTTTCTGAGGCTAATTCTTGAACCGTAAGTCATAGACGCTAGATCTTGGCGGCATTCGTCTCAGCGCCTGGCAATTAGTATAGAAGCCCTGTCTTTGACTTCTCTGGATGTTTCCCAGGCGAGCTATTGACAAGTAAATCCTAGACGCTCGATCTTGGTTATTTTCGCTTTCGCGGCTGGCAGCAAAGTTCAGAACCATGTTTCTGTGAATAACTTTTGAACCGTAAGTCACAGACGCTCGCTCTTGGCTGCATTCCTTTCAGCTCGTGGCAGCCAGTCTAAAAAACACAATCTTGGACTTCTCTGGATGTTTCCCAGGCGAGCTATTGGCAGCATGTTCAGAACCACTGTTTCTGAGGCTAATTCTTGAACCGTAAGTCATAGACGCTCGATCTTGGCGGCATTCGTCTCAGCGCCTGGCAATTAGTATAGAAGCACTGTTTCCCACTGTTTCTGAGGCTAATTCTTGAACCGTAAGTCATAGACGCTAGATCTTGGCGGCATTCGTCTCAGCGCCTGGCAATTAGTATAGAAGCACTGTTTCCCACTGTTTCTGAGGCTAATTCTTGAACCGTAAGTCATAGACGCTAGATCTTGGCGGCATTCGTCTCAGCGCCTGGCAATTAGTATAGAAGCAATGTCTTTGACTTCTCTGGATGTTTCCCAGGCGAGCTATTGACAACTAAATCCTAGACGCTCGATCTTGGTTATTTTCGCTTTCGCGGCTGGCAGCAAAGTTCAGAACCATGTTTCTGTGAATAACTTTTGAACCGTAAGTCACAGACGCTCGCTCTTGGCTGCATTCGTTTCAGCTCGTGGCAGCCAGTCTAAAAAACACTATCTTGGACTTCTCTGGATGTTTCCCAGACGAGCTATTGGCAGCATGTTCAGAACCACTGTTTCTGAGGCTAATTCTTGAACCGTAAGTCATAGACGCTAGATCTTGGCGGCATTCGTCTCAGCGCCTGGCAATTAGTATAGAAGCACTGTTTCCCACTGTTTCTGAGGCTAATTCTTGAACCGTAAGTCATAGACGCTAGATCTTGGCGGCATTCGTCTCAGCGCCTGGCAATTAGTATAGAAGCACTGTCTTTGACTTCTCTGGATGTTTCCCAGGCGAGCTTTTGACAAGTAAATCCTAGACGCTCGATCTTGGTTATTTTCGCTTTCGCGGCTGGCAGCAAAGTTCAGAACCATGTTTCTGTGAATAACTTTTGAACCGTAAGTCACAGACGCTCGCTCTTGGCTGCATTCGTTTCAGCTCGTGGCAGCCAGTCTAAAAAACACTATCTTGGACTTCTCTGGATGTTTCCCAGACGAGCTATTGGCAGCATGTTCAGAACCACTGTTTCTGAGGCTAATTCTTGAACCGTAAGTCATAGACTCTCGATCTTGGCGGCATTCGTCTCAGCGCCTGGCAATTAGTATAGAATCACTGTTTCCCACTGTTTCTGAGGCTAATTCTTGAACCGTAAGTCATAGACGCTAGATCTTGGCGGCATTAATCTCAGCGCCTGGCAATTAGTATAGAAGCACGGTCTTTGACTTCTCTGGATGTTTCCCAGGCGAGCTATTGACAAGTAAATCCTAGACGCTCGATCTTGGTTATTTTCGCTTTCGCGGCTGGCAGCAAAGTTCAGAACCATGTTTCTGTGAATAACTCTTGAACCGTAAGTCACACACGCTCGCTCTTGGTTGCATTCGTTTCAGCTCGTGGCAGCCAGTCTAAAAAACACAATCTTGGACCTCTCTGGATGTTTCCCAGGCGAGCTATTGGCAGCATGTTCAGAACCACTGTTTCTGAGGCTAATTCTTGAACCGTAAGTCATAGACGCTCGATCTTGGCGGCATTCGTCTCAGCGCCTGGCAATTAGTATAGAAGCACTGTTTCCCACTGTTTCTGAGGCTAATTCTTGAACCGTAAGTCATAGACGCTAGATCTTGGCGGCATTCGTCTCAGCGCCTGGCAATTAGTAAAGAAGCACTGTTTCCCACTGTTTCTGAGGCTAATTCTTGAACCGTAAGTCATAGACGCTAGATCTTGGCGGCATTCGTCTCAGCGCCTGGCAATTAGTATAGAAGCACTGTCTTTGACTTCTCTGGATGTTTCCCAGGCGAGCTATTGACAAGTAAATCCTAGACGCTCGATCTTGGTTATTTTCGCTTTCGCGGCTGGCAGCAAAGTTCAGAACCATGTTTCTGTGAATAACTCTTGAACCGTAAGTCACAGACGCTCGCTCTTGGCTGCATTCGTTTCAGCTCGTGGCAGCCAGTCTAAAAAACACTATCTTGGACTTCTCTGGATGTTTCCCAGGCGAGCTATTGGCAGCATGTTCAGAACCACTGTTTCTGAGGCTAATTCTTGAACCGTAAGTCATAGACTCTCGATCTTGGCGGCATTCGTCTCAGCGCCTGGCAATTAGTATAGAATCACTGTTTCCCACTGTTTCTGAGGCTAATTCTTGAACCGTAAGTCATAGACGCTAGATCTTGGCGGCATTCGTCTCAGCGCCTGGCAATTAGTATAGAAGCACTGTCTTTGACTTCTCTGGATGTTTCCCAGGCGAGCTATTGACAAGTAAATCCTAGACGCTCGATCTTGGTTATTTTCGCTTTCGCGGCTGGCAGCAAAGTTCAGAACCATGTTTCTGTGAATAACTCTTGAACCGTAAGTCACAGACGCTCGCTCTTGGCTGCATTCGTTTCAGCTCGTGGCAGCCAGTCTAAAAAACACTATCTTGGACTTCTCTGGATGTTTCCCAGGCGAGCTATTGGCAGCATGTTCAGAACCACTGTTTCTGAGGCTAATTCTTGAACCGTAAGTCATAGACTCTCGATCTTGGCGGCATTCGTCTCAGCGCCTGGCAATTAGTATAGAATCACTGTTTCCCACTGTTTCTGAGGCTAATTCTTGAACCGTAAGTCATAGACGCTAGATCTTGGCGGCATTAATCTCAGCGCCTGGCAATTAGTATAGAAGCACGGTCTTTGACTTCTCTGGATGTTTCCCAGGCGAGCTATTGACAAGTAAATCCTAGACGCTCGATCTTGGTTATTTTCGCTTTCGCGGCTGGCAGCAAAGTTCAGAACCATGTTTCTGTGAATAACTCTTGAACCGTAAGTCACACACGCTCGCTCTTGGCTGCATTCGTTTCAGCTCGTGGCAGCCAGTCTAAAAAACACAATCTTGGACTTCTCTGGATGTTTCCCAGGCGAGCTATTGGCAGCATGTTCAGAACCACTGTTTCTGAGGCTAATTCTTGAACCGTAAGTCATAGACGCTCGATCTTGGCGGCATTCGTCTCAGCGCCTGGCAATTAGTATAGAAGCACTGTTTCCCACTGTTTCTGAGGCTAATTCTTGAACCGTAAGTCATAGACGCTAGATCTTGGCGGCATTCGTCTCAGCGCCTGGCAATTAGTATAGAAGCACTGTTTCCCACTGTTTCTGAGGCTAATTCTTGAACCGTAAGTCATAGACGCTAGATCTTGGCGGCATTCGTCTCAGCGCCTGGCAATTAGTATAGAAGTACTGTTTCCCACTGTTTCTGAGGCTAATTCTTGAACCGTAAGTCATAGACGCTAGATCTTGGCGGCATTCGTCTCAGCGCCTGGCAATTAGTATAGAAGCACTGTCTTTGACTTCTCTGGATGTTTCCCAGGCGAGCTTTTGACAAGTAAATCCTAGACGCTCGATCTTGGTTATTTTCGCTTTCGCGGCTGGCAGCAAAGTTCAGAACCATGTTTCTGTGAATAACTCTTGAACCGTAAGTCACAGACGCTCGCTCTTGGCTGCATTCGTTTCAGCTCGTGGCAGCCAGTCTAAAAAACACTATCTTGGACTTCTCTGGATGTTTCCCAGGCGAGCTATTGGCAGCATGTTCAGAACCACTGTTTCTGAGGCTAATTCTTGAACCGTAAGTCATAGACGCTAGATCTTGGCGGCATTCGTCTCAGCGCCTGGCAATTAGTATAGAAGCACTGTCTTTGACTTCTCTGGATGTTTCCCAGGCGAGCTATTGACAAGTAAATCCTAGACGCTCGATCTTGGTTATTTTCGCTTTCGCGGCTGGCAGCAAAGTTCAGAACCATGTTTCTGTGAATAACTCTTGAACCGTAAGTCACAGACGCTCGCTCTTGGCTGCATTCGTTTCAGCTCGTGGCAGCCAGTCTAAAAAACACTATCTTGGACTTCTCTGGATGTTTCCCAGGCGAGCTATTGGCAGCATGTTCAGAACCACTGTTTCTGAGGCTAATTCTTGAACCGTAAGTTATAGACGCTCGATCTTGGCGGCATTCGTCTCAGCGCCTGGCAATTAGTATAGAAGCACTGTTTCCCACTGTTTCTGAGGCTAATTCTTGAACCGTAAGTCATAGACGCTAGATCTTGGCGGCATTCGTCTCAGCGCCTGGCAATTAGTATAGAAGCACTGTTTCCCACTGTTTCTGAGGCTAATTCTTGAACCGTAAGTCATAGACGCTAGATCTTGGCGGCATTCGTCTCAGCGCCTGGCAATTAGTATAGAAGCACTGTCTTTGACTTCTCTGGATGTTTCCCAGGCGAGCTATTGACAAGTAAATCCTAGACGCTCGATCTTGGTTATTTTCGCTTTCGCGGCTGGCAGCAAAGTTCAGAACCATGTTTCTGTGAATAACTTTTGAACCGTAAGTCACAGACGCTCGCTCTTGGCTGCATTCGTTTCAGCTCGTGGCAGCCAGTCTAAAAAACACTATCTTGGACTTCTCTGGATGTTTCCCAGACGAGCTATTGGCAGCATGTTCAGAACCACTGTTTCTGAGGCTAATTCTTGAACCGTAAGTCATAGACGCTCGATCTTGGCGGCATTCGTCTCAGCGCCTGGCAATTAGTATAGAAGCACTGTTTCCCACTGTTTCTGAGGCTAATTCTTGAACCGTAAGTCATAGACGCTAGATCTTGGCGGCATTCGTCTCAGCGCCTGGCAATTAGTATAGAAGCACGGTCTTTGACTTCTCTGGATGTTTCCCAGGCGAGCTATTGACAAGTAAATCCTAGACGCTCGATCTTGGTTATTTTCGCTTTCGCGGCTGGCAGCAAAGTTCAGAACCATGTTTCTGTGAATAACTCTTGAACCGTAAGTCACACACGCTCGCTCTTGGCTGCATTCGTTTCAGCTCGTGGCAGCCAGTCTATAAAACACAATCTTGGACCTCTCTGGATGTTTCCCAGGCGAGCTATTGGCAGCATGTTCAGAACCACTGTTTCTGAGGCTAATTCTTGAACCGTAAGTCATAGACGCTCGATCTTGGCGGCATTCGTCTCAGCGCCTGGCAATTAGTATAGAAGCACTGTTTCCCACTGTTTCTGAGGCTAATTCTTGAACCGTAAGTCATAGACGCTAGATCTTGGCGGCATTCGTCTCAGCGCCTGGCAATTAGTAAAGAAGCACTGTTTCCCACTGTTTCTGAGGCTAATTCTTGAACCGTAAGTCATAGACGCTAGATCTTGGCGGCATTCGTCTCAGCGCCTGGCAATTAGTATAGAAGCACGGTCTTTGACTTCTCTGGATGTTTCCCAGGCGAGCTATTGACAAGTAAATCCTAGACGCTCGATCTTGGTTATTTTCGCTTTCGCGGCTGGCAGCAAAGTTCAGAACCATGTTTCTGTGAATAACTTTTGAACCGTAAGTCACAGACGCTCGCTCTTGGCTGCATTCGTTTCAGCTCGTGGCAGCCAGTCTAAAAAACACTATCTTGGACTTCTCTGGATGTTTCCCAGACGAGCTATTGGCAGCATGTTCAGAACCACTGTTTTTGAGGCTAATTCTTGAACCGTAAGTCATAGACGCTCGATCTTGGCGGCATTCGTCTCAGCGCCTGGCAATTAGTATAGAATCACTGTTTCCCACTGTTTCTGAGGCTAATTCTTGAACCGTAAGTCATAGACGCTAGATCTTGGCGGCATTAATCTCAGCGCCTGGCAATTAGTATAGAAGCACGGTCTTTGACTTCTCTGGATGTTTCCCAGGCGAGCTATTGACAAGTAAATCCTAGACGCTCGATCTTGGTTATTTTCGCTTTCGCGGCTGGCAGCAAAGTTCAGAACCATGTTTCTGTGAATAACTCTTGAACCGTAAGTCACAGACGCTCGCTCTTGGCTGCATTCGTTTCTGCTCGTGGCAGCCAGTCTAAAAAACACTATCTTGGACTTCTCTGGATGTTTCCCAGCCGAGCTATTGGCAGCATGTTCAGAACCACTGTTTCTGAGGCTAATTCTTGAACCGTAAGTCATAGACGCTCGATCTTGGCGGCATTCGTCTCAGCGCCTGGCAATTAGTATAGAAGCACTGTTTCCCACTGTTTCTGAGGCTAATTCTTGAACCGTAAGTCATAGACGCTAGATCTTGGCGGCATTCGTCTCAGCGCCTGGCAATTAGTATAGAAGCCCTGTCTTTGACTTCTCTGGATGTTTCCCATGCGAGCTATTGACAAGTAAATCCTAGACGCTCGATCTTGGTTATTTTCGCTTTCGCGGCTGGCAGCAAAGTTCAGAACCATGTTTCTGTGAATAACTTTTGAACCGTAAGTCACAGACGCTCGCTCTTGGCTGCATTCCTTTCAGCTCGTGGCAGCCAGTCTAAAAAACACAATCTTGGACTTCTCTGCATGTTTCCCAGGCGAGCTATTGGCAGCATGTTCAGAACCACTGTTTCTGAGGCTAATTCTTGAACCGTAAGTCATAGACGCTCGATCTTGGCGGCATTCGTCTCAGCGCCTGGCAATTAGTATAGAAGCACTGTTTCCCACTGTTTCTGAGGCTAATTCTTGAACCGTAAGTCATAGACGCTCGATCTTGGCGGCATTCGTCTCAGCGCCTGGCAATTAGTATAGAAGCACTGTTTCCCACTGTTTCTGAGGCTAATTCTTGAACCGTAAGTCATAGACGCTAGATCTTGGCGGCATTCGTCTCAGCGCCTGGCAATTAGTATAGAAGCACTGTTTCCCACTGTTTCTGAGGCTAATTCTTGAACCGTAAGTCATAGACGCTAGATCTTGGCGGCATTCGTCTCAGCGCCTGGAAATTAGTATAGAAGCACGGTCTTTGACTTCTCTGGATGTTTCCCAGGCGAGCTATTGACAAGTAAATCCTAGACGCTCGATCTTGGTTATTTTCGCTTTCGCGGCTGGCAGCAAAGTTCAGAACCATGTTTCTGTGAATAACTTTTGAACCGTAAGTCACAGACGCTCGCTCTTGGCTGCATTCCTTTCAGCTCGTGGCAGCCAGTCTAAAAAACACAATCTTGGACTTCTCTGGATGTTTCCCAGACGAGCTATTGGCAGCATGTTCAGAACCACTGTTTCTGAGGCTAATTCTTGAACCGTAAGTCATAGACGCTCGATCTTGGCGGCATTCGTCTCAGCGCCTGGCAATTAGTATAGAAGCACTGTTTCCCACTGTTTCTGAGGCTAATTCTTGAACCGTAAGTCATAGACGCTAGATCTTGGCGGCATTCGTCTCAGCGCCTGGCAATTAGTATAGAAGCACTGTCTTTGACTTCTCTGGATGTTTCCCAGGCGAGCTATTGACAAGTAAATCCTAGACGCTCGATCTTGGTTATTTTCGCTTTCGCGGCTGGCAGCAAAGTTCAGAACCATGTTTCTGTGAATAACTCTTGAACCGTAAGTCACAGACGCTCGCTCTTGGCTGCATTCGTTTCAGCTCGTGGCAGCCAGTCTAAAAAACACTATCTTGGACTTCTCTGGATGTTTCCCAGGCGAGCTATTGGCAGCATGTTCAGAACCACTGTTTCTGAGGCTAATTCTTGAACCGTAAGTCATAGACGCTCGATCTTGGCGGCATTCGTCTCAGCGCCTGGCAATTAGTATAGAAGCACTGTTTCCCACTGTTTCTGAGGCTAATTCTTGAACCGTAAGTCATAGACGCTAGATCTTGGCGGCATTCGTCTCAGCGCCTGGCAATTAGTATAGAAGCACTGTTTCCCACTGTTTCTGAGGCTAATTCTTGAACCGTAAGTCATAGACGCTAGATCTTGGCGGCATTCGTCTCAGCGCCTGGCAATTAGTATAGGAGCACTGTCTTTGACTTCTCTGGATGTTTCCCAGGCGAGCTATTGACAAGTAAATCCTAGACGCTCGATCTTGGTTATTTTCGCTTTCGCGGCTGGCAGCAAAGTTCAGAACCATGTTTCTGTGAATAACTTTTGAACCGTAAGTCACAGACGCTCGCTCTTGGCTGCATTCGTTTCAGCTCGTGGCAGCCAGTCTAAAAAACACTATCTTGGACTTCTCTGGATGTTTCCCAGACGAGCTATTGGCAGCATGTTCAGAACCACTGTTTCTGAGGCTAATTCTTGAACCGTAAGTCATAGACGCTCGATCTTGGCGGCATTCGTCTCAGCGCCTGGCAATTAGTATAGAAGCACTGTTTCCCACTGTTTCTGAGGCTAATTCTTGAACCGTAAGTCATAGACGCTAGATCTTGGCGGCATTCGTCTCAGCGCCTGGCAATTAGTATAGAAGCACGGTCTTTGACTTCTCTGGATGTTTCCCAGGCGAGCTATTGACAAGTAAATCCTAGACGCTCGATCTTGGTTATTTTCGCTTTCGCGGCTGGCAGCAAAGTTCAGAACCATGTTTCTGTGAATAACTCTTGAACCGTAAGTCACACACGCTCGCTCTTGGCTGCATTCGTTTCAGCTCGTGGCAGCCAGTCTATAAAACACAATCTTGGACCTCTCTGGATGTTTCCCAGGCGAGCTATTGGCAGCATGTTCAGAACCACTGTTTCTGAGGCTAATTCTTGAACCGTAAGTCATAGACGCTCGATCTTGGCGGCATTCGTCTCAGCGCCTGGCAATTAGTATAGAAGCACTGTTTCCCACTGTTTCTGAGGCTAATTCTTGAACCGTAAGTCATAGACGCTAGATCTTGGCGGCATTCGTCTCAGCGCCTGGCAATTAGTAAAGAAGCACTGTTTCCCACTGTTTCTGAGGCTAATTCTTGAACCGTAAGTCATAGACGCTAGATCTTGGCGGCATTCGTCTCAGCGCCTGGCAATTAGTATAGAAGCACGGTCTTTGACTTCTCTGGATGTTTCCCAGGCGAGCTATTGACAAGTAAATCCTAGACGCTCGATCTTGGTTATTTTCGCTTTCGCGGCTGGCAGCAAAGTTCAGAACCATGTTTCTGTGAATAACTTTTGAACCGTAAGTCACAGACGCTCGCTCTTGGCTGCATTCGTTTCAGCTCGTGGCAGCCAGTCTAAAAAACACTATCTTGGACTTCTCTGGATGTTTCCCAGACGAGCTATTGGCAGCATGTTCAGAACCACTGTTTTTGAGGCTAATTCTTGAACCGTAAGTCATAGACGCTCGATCTTGGCGGCATTCGTCTCAGCGCCTGGCAATTAGTATAGAATCACTGTTTCCCACTGTTTCTGAGGCTAATTCTTGAACCGTAAGTCATAGACGCTAGATCTTGGCGGCATTAATCTCAGCGCCTGGCAATTAGTATAGAAGCACGGTCTTTGACTTCTCTGGATGTTTCCCAGGCGAGCTATTGACAAGTAAATCCTAGACGCTCGATCTTGGTTATTTTCGCTTTCGCGGCTGGCAGCAAAGTTCAGAACCATGTTTCTGTGAATAACTCTTGAACCGTAAGTCACAGACGCTCGCTCTTGGCTGCATTCGTTTCTGCTCGTGGCAGCCAGTCTAAAAAACACTATCTTGGACTTCTCTGGATGTTTCCCAGCCGAGCTATTGGCAGCATGTTCAGAACCACTGTTTCTGAGGCTAATTCTTGAACCGTAAGTCATAGACGCTCGATCTTGGCGGCATTCGTCTCAGCGCCTGGCAATTAGTATAGAAGCACTGTTTCCCACTGTTTCTGAGGCTAATTCTTGAACCGTAAGTCATAGACGCTAGATCTTGGCGGCATTCGTCTCAGCGCCTGGCAATTAGTATAGAAGCCCTGTCTTTGACTTCTCTGGATGTTTCCCAGGCGAGCTATTGACAAGTAAATCCTAGACGCTCGATCTTGGTTATTTTCGCTTTCGCGGCTGGCAGCAAAGTTCAGAACCATGTTTCTGTGAATAACTTTTGAACCGTAAGTCACAGACGCTCGCTCTTGGCTGCATTCCTTTCAGCTCGTGGCAGCCAGTCTAAAAAACACAATCTTGGACTTCTCTGCATGTTTCCCAGGCGAGCTATTGGCAGCATGTTCAGAACCACTGTTTCTGAGGCTAATTCTTGAACCGTAAGTCATAGACGCTCGATCTTGGCGGCATTCGTCTCAGCGCCTGGCAATTAGTATAGAAGCACTGTTTCCCACTGTTTCTGAGGCTAATTCTTGAACCGTAAGTCATAGACGCTCGATCTTGGCGGCATTCGTCTCAGCGCCTGGCAATTAGTATAGAAGCACTGTTTCCCACTGTTTCTGAGGCTAATTCTTGAACCGTAAGTCATAGACGCTAGATCTTGGCGGCATTCGTCTCAGCGCCTGGCAATTAGTATAGAAGCACTGTTTCCCACTGTTTCTGAGGCTAATTCTTGAACCGTAAGTCATAGACGCTAGATCTTGGCGGCATTCGTCTCAGCGCCTGGAAATTAGTATAGAAGCACGGTCTTTGACTTCTCTGGATGTTTCCCAGGCGAGCTATTGACAAGTAAATCCTAGACGCTCGATCTTGGTTATTTTCGCTTTCGCGGCTGGCAGCAAAGTTCAGAACCATGTTTCTGTGAATAACTTTTGAACCGTAAGTCACAGACGCTCGCTCTTGGCTGCATTCCTTTCAGCTCGTGGCAGCCAGTCTAAAAAACACAATCTTGGACTTCTCTGGATGTTTCCCAGACGAGCTATTGGCAGCATGTTCAGAACCACTGTTTCTGAGGCTAATTCTTGAACCGTAAGTCATAGACGCTCGATCTTGGCGGCATTCGTCTCAGCGCCTGGCAATTAGTATAGAAGCACTGTTTCCCACTGTTTCTGAGGCTAATTCTTGAACCGTAAGTCATAGACGCTAGATCTTGGCGGCATTCGTCTCAGCGCCTGGCAATTAGTATAGAAGCACTGTCTTTGACTTCTCTGGATGTTTCCCAGGCGAGCTTTTGACAAGTAAATCCTAGACGCTCGATCTTGGTTATTTTCGCTTTCGCGGCTGGCAGCAAAGTTCAGAACCATGTTTCTGTGAATAACTTTTGAACCGTAAGTCACAGACGCTCGCTCTTGGCTGCATTCGTTTCAGCTCGTGGCAGCCAGTCTAAAAAACACTATCTTGGACTTCTCTGGATGTTTCCCAGACGAGCTATTGGCAGCATGTTCAGAACCACTGTTTCTTAGGCTAATTCTTGAACCGTAAGTCATAGACGCTCGATCTTGGCGGCATTCGTCTCAGCGCCTGGCAATTAGTATAGAAGCACTGTTTCCCACTGTTTCTGAGGCTAATTCTTGAACCGTAAGTCATAGACGCTAGATCTTGGCGGCATTCGTCTCAGCGCCTGGCAATTAGTATAGAAGCACTGTCTTTGACTTCTCTGGATGTTTCCCAGGCGAGCTATTGACAAGTAAATCCTAGACGCTCGATCTTGGTTATTTTCGCTTTCGCGGCTGGCAGCAAAGTTCAGAACCATGTTTCTGTGAATAACTTTTGAACCGTAAGTCACAGACGCTCGCTCTTGGCTGCATTCCTTTCAGCTCGTGGCAGCCAGTCTAAAAAACACAATCTTGGACTTCTCTGGATGTTTCCCAGGCGAGCTATTGGCAGCATGTTCAGAACCACTGTTTCTGAGGCTAATTCTTGAACCGTAAGTCATAGACGCTCGATCTTGGCGGCATTCGTCTCAGCGCCTGGCAATTAGTATATAAGCTCTGTTTCCCACTGTTTCTGAGGCTAATTCTTGAACCGTAAGTCATAGACGCTAGATCTTGGCGGCATTCGTCTCAGCGCCTGGCAATTAGTATAGAAGCACTGTTTCCCACTGTTTCTGAGGCTAATTCTTGAACCGTAAGTCATAGACGCTAGATCTTGGCGGCATTCGTCTCAGCGCCTGGCAATTAGTATAGAAGCACGGTCTTTGACTTCTCTGGATGTTTCCCAGGCGAGCTATTGACAAGTAAATCCTAGACGCTCGATCTTGGTTATTTTCGCTTTCGCGGCTGGCAGCAAAGTTCAGAACCATGTTTCTGTGAATAACTCTTGAACCGTAAGTCACAGACGCTCGCTCTTGGCTGCATTCGTTTCAGCTCGTGGCAGCCAGTCTAA
The DNA here is from genome assembly GCF_050947455.1 of Rhinoderma darwinii. NCBI lineage: Eukaryota > Metazoa > Chordata > Amphibia > Anura > Rhinodermatidae > Rhinoderma > Rhinoderma darwinii. Next base: position 37,510 of record NW_027464487.1, read on the forward strand.
AAAACACTATCTTGGACTTCTCTGGATGTTTCCCAGGCGAGCTATTGGCAGCATGTTCAGAACCACTGTTTCTGAGGCTAATTCTTGAACCGTAAGTCATAGACGCTCGACCTTGGCGGCATTCGTCTCAGCGCCTGGCAATTAGTATGGAATCACTGTTTCCCACTGTTTCTGAGGCTAATTCTTGAACCGTAAGTCATAGACGCTAGATCTTGGCGGCATTCGTCTCAGCGCCTGGCAATTAGTATAGAAGCCCTGTCTTTGACTTCTCTGGATGTTTCCCAGGCGAGCTATTGACAAGTAAATCCTAGACGCTCGATCTTGGTTATTTTCGCTTTCGCGGCTGGCAGCAAAGTTCAGAACCATGTTTCTGTGAATAACTTTTGAACCGTAAGTCACAGACGCTCGCTCTTGGCTGCATTCGTTTCAGCTCGTGGCAGCCAGTCTAAAAAACACAATCTTGGACCTCTCTGGATGTTTCCCAGGCGAGCTATTGGCAGCATGTTCAGAACCACTGTTTCTGAGGCTAATTCTTGAACCGTAAGTCATAGACGCTCGATCTTGGCGGCATTCGTCTCAGCGCCTGGCAATTAGTATAGCAGCACTGTTTCCCACTGTTTCTGAGGCTAATTCTTGAACCGTAAGTCATAGACGCTAGATCTTGGCGGCATTCGTCTCAGCGCCTGGCAATTAGTATAGAAGCACGGTCTTTGACTTCTCTGGATGTTTCCCAGGCGAGCTATTGACAAGTAAATCCTAGACGCTCGATCTTGGTTATTTTCGCTTTCGCGGCTGGCAGCAAAGTTCAGAACCATATTTCTGTGAATAACTCTTGAACCGTAAGTCACAGACGCTCGCTCTTGGCTGCATTCGTTTCAGCTCGTGGCAGCCAGTCTAAAAAACACAATCTTGGACCTCTCTGGATGTTTCCCAGGCGAGCTATTGGCAGCATGTTCAGAACCACTGTTTCTGAGGCTAATTCTTGAACCGTAAGTCATAGACGCTCGATCTTGGCGGCATTCGTCTCAGCGCCTGGCAATTAGTATAGAAGCACTGTTTCCCACTGTTTCTGAGGCTAATTCTTGAACCGTAAGTCATAGACGCTAGATCTTGGCGGCATTCGTCTCAGCGCCTGGCAATTAGTATAGAAGCACTGTTTCCCACTGTTTCTGAGGCTAATTCTTGAACCGTAAGTCATAGACGCTAGATCTTGGCGGCATTCGTCTCAGCGCCTGGCAATTGGTATAGAAGCACTGTCTTTGACTTCTCTGGATGTTTCCCAGGCGAGCTATTGACAAGTAAATCCTAGACGCTCGATCTTGGTTATTTTCGCTTTCGCGGCTGGCAGCAAAGTTCAGAACCATGTTTCTGTGAATAACTTTTGAACCGTAAGTCACAGACGCTCGCTCTTGGCTGCATTCGTTTCAGCTCGTGGCAGCCAGTCTAAAAAACACTATCTTGGACTTCTCTGGATGTTTCCCAGACGAGCTATTGGCAGCATGTTCAGAACCACTGTTTCTGAGGCTAATTCTTGAACCGTAAGTCATAGACGCTCGATCTTGGCGGCATTCGTCTCAGCGCCTGGCAATTAGTATAGAATCACTGTTTCCCACTGTTTCTGAGGCTAATTCTTGAACCGTAAGTCATAGACGCTAGATCTTGGCGGCATTAATCTCAGCGCCTGGCAATTAGTATAGAAGCACGGTCTTTGACTTCTCTGGATGTTTCCCAGGCGAGCTATTGACAAGTAAATCCTAGACGCTCGATCTTGGTTATTTTCGCTTTCGCGGCTGGCAGCAAAGTTCAGAACCATGTTTCTGTGAATAACTCTTGAACCGTAAGTCACAGACGCTCGCTCTTGGCTGCATTCGTTTCAGCTCGTGGCAGCCAGTCTAAAAAACACAATCTTGGACTTCTCTGGATGTTTCCCAGGCGAGCTATTGGCAGCATGTTCAGAACCACTGTTTCTGAGGCTAATTCTTGAACCGTAAGTCATAGACGCTCGATCTTGGCGGCATTCGTCTCAGCGCCTGGCAATTAGTATAGAAGCACTGTTTCCCACTGTTTCTGAGGCTAATTCTTGAACCGTAAGTCATAGACGCTAGATCTTGGCGGCATTCGTCTCAGCGCCTGGCAATTAGTATAGAAGCACTGTTTCCCACTGTTTCTGAGGCTAATTCTTGAACCGTAAGTCATAGACGCTAGATCTTGGCGGCATTCGTCTCAGCGCCTGGCAATTAGTATAGAAGCACGGTCTTTGACTTCTCTGGATGTTTCCCAGGCGAGCTATTGACAAGTAAATCCTAGACGCTCGATCTTGGTTATTTTCGCTTTCGCGGCTGGCAGCAAAGTTCAGAACCATGTTTCGGTGAATAACTCTTGAACCGTAAGTCACAGACGCTCGCTCTTGGCTGCATTCGTTTCAGCTCGTGGCAGCCAGTCTAAAAAACACAATCTTGGACCTCTCTGGATGTTTCCCAGGCGAGCTATTGGCAGCATGTTCAGAACCACTGTTTCTGAGGCTAATTCTTGAACCGTAAGTCATAGACGCTAGATCTTGGCGGCATTCGTCTCAGCGCCTGGCAATTAGTATAGAAGCACTGTTTCCCACTGTTTCTGAGGCTAATTCTTGAACCGTAAGTCATAGACGCTAGATCTTGGCGGCATTCGTCTCAGCGCCTGGCAATTAGTATAGAAGCACGGTCTTTGACTTCTCTGGATGTTTCCCAGGCGAGCTATTGACAAGTAAATCCTAGACGCTCGATCTTGGTTATTTTCGCTTTCGCGGCTGGCAGCAAAGTTCAGAACCATATTTCTGTGAATAACTCTTGAACCGTAAGTCACAGACGCTCGCTCTTGGCTGCATTCGTTTCAGCTCGTGGCAGCCAGTCTAAAAAACACAATCTTGGACCTCTCTGGATGTTTCCCAGGCGAGCTATTGGCAGCATGTTCAGAACCACTGTTTCTGAGGCTAATTCTTGAACCGTAAGTCATAGACGCTCGATCTTGGCGGCATTCGTCTCAGCGCCTGGCAATTAGTATAGAAGCACTGTTTCCCACTGTTTCTGAGGCTAATTCTTGAACCGTAAGTCATAGACGCTAGATCTTGGCGGCATTCGTCTCAGCGCCTGGCAATTAGTATAGAAGCACTGTTTCCCACTGTTTCTGAGGCTAATTCTTGAACCGTAAGTCATAGACGCTAGATCTTGGCGGCATTCGTCTCAGCGCCTGGCAATTAGTATAGAAGCACTGTCTTTGACTTCTCTGGATGTTTCCCAGGCGAGCTATTGACAAGTAAATCCTAGACGCTCGATCTTGGTTATTTTCGCTTTCGCGGCTGGCAGCAAAGTTCAGAACCATGTTTCTGTGAATAACTTTTGAACCGTAAGTCACGGACGCTCGCTCTTGGCTGCATTCGTTTCAGCTCGTGGCAGCCAGTCTAAAAAACACTATCTTGGACTTCTCTGGATGTTTCCCAGACGAGCTATTGGCAGCATGTTCAGAACCACTGTTTCTGAGGCTAATTCTTGAACCGTAAGTCATAGACGCTCGATCTTGGCGGCATTCGTCTCAGCGCCTGGCAATTAGTATAGAATCACTGTTTCCCACTGTTTCTGAGGCTAATTCTTGAACCGTAAGTCATAGACGCTAGATCTTGGCGGCATTAATCTCAGCGCCTGGCAATTAGTATAGAAGCACGGTCTTTGACTTCTCTGGATGTTTCCCAGGCGAGCTATTGACAAGTAAATCCTAGACGCTCGATCTTGGTTATTTTCGCTTTCGCGGCTGGCAGCAAAGTTCAGAACCATGTTTCTGTGAATAACTCTTGAACCGTAAGTCACAGACGCTCGCTCTTGGCTGCATTCGTTTCAGCTCGTGGCAAGCCAGTCTAAAAAACACAATCTTGGACTTCTCTGGATGTTTCCCAGGCGAGCTATTGGCAGCATGTTCAGAACCACTGTTTCTGAGGCTAATTCTTGAACCGTAAGTCATAGACGCTCGATCTTGGCGGCATTCGTCTCAGCGCCTGGCAATTAGTATAGAAGCACTGTTTCCCACTGTTTCTGAGGCTAATTCTTGAACCGTAAGTCATAGACGCTAGATCTTGGCGGCATTCGTCTCAGCGCCTGGCAATTAGTATAGAAGCACTGTTTCCCACTGTTTCTGAGGCTAATTCTTGAACCGTAAGTCATAGACGCTAGATCTTGGCGGCATTCGTCTCAGCGCCTGGCAATTAGTATAGAAGCACGGTCTTTGACTTCTCTGGATGTTTCCCAGGCGAGCTATTGACAAGTAAATCCTAGACGCTCGATCTTGGTTATTTTCGCTTTCGCGGCTGGCAGCAAAGTTCAGAACCATGTTTCGGTGAATAACTCTTGAACCGTAAGTCACAGACGCTCGCTCTTGGCTGCATTCGTTTCAGCTCGTGGCAGCCAGTCTAAAAAACACAATCTTGGACCTCTCTGGATGTTTCCCAGGCGAGCTATTGGCAGCATGTTCAGAACCACTGTTTCTGAGGCTAATTCTTGAACCGTAAGTCATAGACGCTCGATCTTGGCGGCATTCGTCTCAGCGCCTGGCAATTAGTATTGAAGCACTGTTTCCCACTGTTTCTGAGGCTAATTCTTGAACCGTAAGTCATAGACGCTAGATCTTGGCGGCATTCGTCTCAGCGCCTGGCAATTAGTATAGAAGCACTGTTTCCCACTGTTTCTGAGGCTAATTCTTGAACCGTAAGTCATAGACGCTAGATCTTGGCGGCATTCGTCTCAGCGCCTGGCAATTAGTATAGAAGCACTGTCTTTGACTTCTCTGGATGTTTCCCAGGCGAGCTATTGACAAGTAAATCCTAGACGCTCGATCTTGGTTATTTTCGCTTTCGCGGCTGGCAGCAAAGTTCAGAACCATGTTTCTGTGAATAACTTTTGAACCGTAAGTCACAGACGCTCGCTCTTGGCTGCATTCGTTTCAGCTCGTGGCAGCCAGTCTAAAAAACACTATCTTGGACTTCTCTGGATGTTTCCCAGGCGAGCTATTGGCAGCATGTTCAGAACCACTGTTTCTGAGGCTAATTCTTGAACCGTAAGTCATAGACGCTCGATCTTGGCGGCATTCGTCTCAGCGCCTGGCAATTAGTATAGAAGCACTGTTTCCCACTGTTTCTGAGGCTAATTCTTGAACCGTAAGTCATAGACGCTAGATCTTGGCGGCATTCGTCTCAGCGCCTGGCAATTAGTATAGAAGCACGGTCTTTGACTTCTCTGGATGTTTCCCAGGCGAGCTATTGACAAGTAAATCCTAGACGCTCGATCTTGGTTATTTTCGCTTTCGCGGCTGGCAGCAAAGTTCAGAACCATGTTTCTGTGAATAACTCTTGAACCGTAAGTCACAGACGCTCGCTCTTGGCTGCATTCGTTTCAGCTCGTGGCAGCCAGTCTAAAAAACACAATCTTGGACCTCTCTGGATGTTTCCCAGGCGAGCTATTGGCAGCATCTTCAGAACCACTGTTTCTGAGGCTAATTCTTGAACCGTAAGTCATAGACGCTCGATCTTGGCGGCATTCGTCTCAGCGCCTGGCAATTAGTATAGAAGCACTGTTTCCCACTGTTTCTGAGGCTAATTCTTGAACCGTAAGTCATAGACGCTAGATCTTGGCGGCATTCGTCTCAGCGCCTGGCAATTAGTATAGAAGCACTGTTTCCCACTGTTTCTGAGGCTAATTCTTGAACCGTAAGTCATAGACGCTAGATCTTGGCGGCATTCGTCTCAGCGCCTGGCAATTAGTATAGAAGCACGGTCTTTGATTTCTCTGGATGTTTCCCAGGCGAGCTATTGACAAGTAAATCCTAGACGCTCGATCTTGGTTATTTTCGCTTTCGCGGCTGGCAGCAAAGTTCAGAACCATGTTTCTGTGAATAACTCTTGAACCGTAAGTCACAGACGCTCGCTCTTGGCTGCATTCGTTTCAGCTCGTGGCAGCCAGTCTAAAAAACACAATCTTGGACCTCTCTGGATGTTTCCCAGGCGAGCTATTGGCAGCATGTTCAGAACCACTGTTTCTGAGGCTAATTCTTGAACCGTAAGTCATAGACGCTCGATCTTGGCGGCATTCGTCTCAGCGCCTGGCAATTAGTATAGAAGCACTGTTTCCCACTGTTTCTGAGGCTAATTCTTGAACCGTAAGTCATAGACGCTAGATCTTGGCGGCATTCGTCTCAGCGCCTGGCAATTAGTATAGAAGCACGGTCTTTGACTTCTCTGGATGTTTCCCAGGCGAGCTATTGACAAGTAAATCCTAGACGCTCGATCTTGGTTATTTTCGCTTTCGCGGCTGGCAGCAAAGTTCAGAACCATGTTTCTGTGAATAACTCTTGAACCGTAAGTCACAGACGCTCGCTCTTGGCTGCATTCGTTTCAGCTCGTGGCAGCCAGTCTAAAAAACACAATCTTGGACCTCTCTGGATGTTTCCCAGGCGAGCTATTGGCAGCATGTTCAGAACCACTGTTTCTGAGGCTAATTCTTGAACCGTAAGTCATAGACGCTCGATCTTGGCGGCATTCGTCTCAGCGCCTGGCAATTAGTATAGAAGCACTGTTTCCCACTGTTTCTGAGGCTAATTCTTGAACCGTAAGTCATAGACGCTAGATCTTGGCGGCATTCGTCTCAGCGCCTGGCAATTAGTATAGAAGCACTGTTTCCCACTGTTTCTGAGGCTAATTCTTGAACCGTAAGTCATAGACGCTAGATCTTGGCGGCATTCGTCTCAGCGCCTGGCAATTAGTATAGAAGCACTGTCTTTGACTTCTCTGGATGTTTCCCAGGCGAGCTATTGACAAGTAAATCCTAGACGCTCGATCTTGGTTATTTTCGCTTTCGCGGCTGGCAGCAAAGTTCAGAACCATGTTTCTGTGAATAACTTTTGAACCGTAAGTCACAGACGCTCGCTCTTGGCTGCATTCGTTTCAGCTCGTGGCAGCCAGTCTAAAAAACACTATCTTGGACTTCTCTGGATGTTTCCCAGACGAGCTATTGGCAGCATGTTCAGAACCACTGTTTCTGAGGCTAATTCTTGAACCGTAAGTCATAGACGCTCGATCTTGGCGGCATTCGTCTCAGCGCCTGGCAATTAGTATAGAATCACTGTTTCCCACTGTTTCTGAGGCTAATTCTTGAACCGTAAGTCATAGACGCTAGATCTTGGCGGCATTAATCTCAGCGCCTGGCAATTAGTATAGAAGCACGGTCTTTGACTTCTCTGGATGTTTCCCAGGCGAGCTATTGACAAGTAAATCCTAGACGCTCGATCTTGGTTATTTTCGCTTTCGCGGCTGGCAGCAAAGTTCAGAACCATGTTTCTGTGAATAACTCTTGAACCGTAAGTCACAGACGCTCGCTCTTGGCTGCATTCGTTTCAGCTCGTGGCAGCCAGTCTAAAAAACACAATCTTGGACTTCTCTGGATGTTTCCCAGGCGAGCTATTGGCAGCATGTTCAGAACCACTGTTTCTGAGGCTAATTCTTGAACCGTAAGTCATAGACGCTCGATCTTGGCGGCATTCGTCTCAGCGCCTGGCAATTAGTATAGAAGCACTGTTTCCCACTGTTTCTGAGGCTAATTCTTGAACCGTAAGTCATAGACGCTAGATCTTGGCGGCATTCGTCTCAGCGCCTGGCAATTAGTATAGAAGCACTGTTTCCCACTGTTTCTGAGGCTAATTCTTGAACCGTAAGTCATAGACGCTAGATCTTGGCGGCATTCGTCTCAGCGCCTGGCAATTAGTATAGAAGCACGGTCTTTGACTTCTCTGGATGTTTCCCAGGCGAGCTATTGACAAGTAAATCCTAGACGCTCGATCTTGGTTATTTTCGCTTTCGCGGCTGGCAGCAAAGTTCAGAACCATGTTTCGGTGAATAACTCTTGAACCGTAAGTCACAGACGCTCGCTCTTGGCTGCATTCGTTTCAGCTCGTGGCAGCCAGTCTAAAAAACACAATCTTGGACCTCTCTGGATGTTTCCCAGGCGAGCTATTGGCAGCATGTTCAGAACCACTGTTTCTGAGGCTAATTCTTGAACCGTAAGTCATAGACGCTCGATCTTGGCGGCATTCGTCTCAGCGCCTGGCAATTAGTATTGAAGCACTGTTTCCCACTGTTTCTGAGGCTAATTCTTGAACCGTAAGTCATAGACGCTAGATCTTGGCGGCATTCGTCTCAGCGCCTGGCAATTAGTATAGAAGCACTGTTTCCCACTGTTTCTGAGGCTAATTCTTGAACCGTAAGTCATAGACGCTAGATCTTGGCGGCATTCGTCTCAGCGCCTGGCAATTAGTATAGAAGCACTGTCTTTGACTTCTCTGGATGTTTCCCAGGCGAGCTATTGACAAGTAAATTCTAGACGCTCGATCTTGGTTATTTTCGCTTTCGCGGCTGGCAGCAAAGTTCAGAACCATGTTTCTGTGAATAACTTTTGAACCGTAAGTCACAGACGCTCGCTCTTGGCTGCATTCGTTTCAGCTCGTGGCAGCCAGTCTAAAAAACACTATCTTGGACTTCTCTGGATGTTTCCCAGGCGAGCTATTGGCAGCATGTTCAGAACCACTGTTTCTGAGGCTAATTCTTGAACCGTAAGTCATAGACGCTCGATCTTGGCGGCATTCGTCTCAGCGCCTGGCAATTAGTATAGAAGCACTGTTTCCCACTGTTTCTGAGGCTAATTCTTGAACCGTAAGTCATAGACGCTAGATCTTGGCGGCATTCGTCTCAGCGCCTGGCAATTAGTATAGAAGCACGGTCTTTGACTTCTCTGGATGTTTCCCAGGCGAGCTATTGACAAGTAAATCCTAGACGCTCGATCTTGGTTATTTTCGCTTTCGCGGCTGGCAGCAAAGTTCAGAACCATGTTTCTGTGAATAACTCTTGAACCGTAAGTCACAGACGCTCGCTCTTGGCTGCATTCGTTTCAGCTCGTGGCAGCCAGTCTAAAAAACACAATCTTGGACCTCTCTGGATGTTTCCCAGGCGAGCTATTGGCAGCATCTTCAGAACCACTGTTTCTGAGGCTAATTCTTGAACCGTAAGTCATAGACGCTCGATCTTGGCGGCATTCGTCTCAGCGCCTGGCAATTAGTATAGAAGCACTGTTTCCCACTGTTTCTGAGGCTAATTCTTGAACCGTAAGTCATAGACGCTAGATCTTGGCGGCATTCGTCTCAGCGCCTGGCAATTAGTATAGAAGCACTGTTTCCCACTGTTTCTGAGGCTAATTCTTGAACCGTAAGTCATAGACGCTAGATCTTGGCGGCATTCGTCTCAGCGCCTGGCAATTAGTATAGAAGCACTGTCTTTGACTTCTCTGGATGTTTCCCAGGCGAGCTATTGACAAGTAAATCCTAGACGCTCGATCTTGGTTATTTTCGCTTTCGCGGCTGGCAGCAAAGTTCAGAACCATGTTTCTGTGAATAACTTTTGAACCGTAAGTCACAGACGCTCGCTCTTGGCTGCATTCGTTTCAGCTCGTGGCAGCCAGTCTAAAAAACACTATCTTGGACTTCTCTGGATGTTTCCCAGACGAGCTATTGGCAGCATGTTCAGAACCACTGTTTCTGAGGCTAATTCTTGAACCGTAAGTCATAGACGCTCGATCTTGGCGGCATTCGTCTCAGCGCCTGGCAATTAGTATAGAAGCACTGTTTCCCACTGTTTCTGAGGCTAATTCTTGAACCGTAAGTCATAGACGCTAGATCTTGGCGGCATTCGTCTCAGCGCCTGGCAATTAGTATAGAAGCACTGTTTCCCACTGTTTCTGAGGCTAATTCTTGAACCGTAAGTCATAGACGCTAGATCTTGGCGGCATTCGTCTCAGCGCCTGGCAATTAGTATAGAAGCACGGTCTTTGATTTCTCTGGATGTTTCCCAGGCGAGCTATTGACAAGTAAATCCTAGACGCTCGATCTTGGTTATTTTCGCTTTCGCGGCTGGCAGCAAAGTTCAGAACCATGTTTCTGTGAATAACTCTTGAACCGTAAGTCACAGACGCTCGCTCTTGGCTGCATTCGTTTCAGCTCGTGGCAGCCAGTCTAAAAAACACAATCTTGGACCTCTCTGGATGTTTCCCAGGCGAGCTATTGGCAGCATGTTCAGAACCACTGTTTCTGAGGCTAATTCTTGAACCGTAAGTCATAGACGCTCGATCTTGGCGGCATTCGTCTCAGCGCCTGGCAATTAGTATAGAAGCACTGTTTCCCACTGTTTCTGAGGCTAATTCTTGAACCGTAAGTCATAGACGCTAGATCTTGGCGGCATTCGTCTCAGCGCCTGGCAATTAGTATAGAAGCACGGTCTTTGACTTCTCTGGATGTTTCCCAGGCGAGCTATTGACAAGTAAATCCTAGACGCTCGATCTTGGTTATTTTCGCTTTCGCGGCTGGCAGCAAAGTTCAGAACCATGTTTCTGTGAATAACTCTTGAACCGTAAGTCACAGACGCTCGCTCTTGGCTGCATTCGTTTCAGCTCGTGGCAGCCAGTCTAAAAAACACAATCTTGGACCTCTCTGGATGTTTCCCAGGCGAGCTATTGGCAGCATGTTCAGAACCACTGTTTCTGAGGCTAATTCTTGAACCGTAAGTCATAGACGCTCGATCTTGGCGGCATTCGTCTCAGCGCCTGGCAATTAGTATAGAAGCACTGTTTCCCACTGTTTCTGAGGCTAATTCTTGAACCGTAAGTCATAGACGCTAGATCTTGGCGGCATTCGTCTCAGCGCCTGGCAATTAGTATAGAAGCACTGTTTCCCACTGTTTCTGAGGCTAATTCTTGAACCGTAAGTCATAGACGCTAGATCTTGGCGGCATTCGTCTCAGCGCCTGGCAATTAGTATAGAAGCACTGTCTTTGACTTCTCTGGATGTTTCCCAGGCGAGCTATTGACAAGTAAATCCTAGACGCTCGATCTTGGTTATTTTCGCTTTCGCGGCTGGCAGCAAAGTTCAGAACCATGTTTCTGTGAATAACTTTTGAACCGTAAGTCACAGACGCTCGCTCTTGGCTGCATTCGTTTCAGCTCGTGGCAGCCAGTCTAAAAAACACTATCTTGGACTTCTCTGGATGTTTCCCAGACGAGCTATTGGCAGCATGTTCAGAACCACTGTTTCTGAGGCTAATTCTTGAACCGTAAGTCATAGACGCTCGATCTTGGCGGCATTCGTCTCAGCGCCTGGCAATTAGTATAGAATCACTGTTTCCCACTGTTTCTGAGGCTAATTCTTGAACCGTAAGTCATAGACGCTAGATCTTGGCGGCATTAATCTCAGCGCCTGGCAATTAGTATAGAAGCACGGTCTTTGACTTCTCTGGATGTTTCCCAGGCGAGCTATTGACAAGTAAATCCTAGACGCTCGATCTTGGTTATTTTCGCTTTCGCGGCTGGCAGCAAAGTTCAGAACCATGTTTCTGTGAATAACTCTTGAACCGTAAGTCACAGACGCTCGCTCTTGGCTGCATTCGTTTCAGCTCGTGGCAGCCAGTCTAAAAAACACAATCTTGGACTTCTCTGGATGTTTCCCAGGCGAGCTATTGGCAGCATGTTCAGAACCACTGTTTCTGAGGCTAATTCTTGAACCGTAAGTCATAGACGCTCGATCTTGGCGGCATTCGTCTCAGCGCCTGGCAATTAGTATAGAAGCACTGTTTCCCACTGTTTCTGAGGCTAATTCTTGAACCGTAAGTCATAGACGCTAGATCTTGGCGGCATTCGTCTCAGCGCCTGGCAATTAGTATAGAAGCACTGTTTCCCACTGTTTCTGAGGCTAATTCTTGAACCGTAAGTCATAGACGCTAGATCTTGGCGGCATTCGTCTCAGCGCCTGGCAATTAGTATAGAAGCACGGTCTTTGACTTCTCTGGATGTTTCCCAGGCGAGCTATTGACAAGTAAATCCTAGACGCTCGATCTTGGTTATTTTCGCTTTCGCGGCTGGCAGCAAAGTTCAGAACCATGTTTCGGTGAATAACTCTTGAACCGTAAGTCACAGACGCTCGCTCTTGGCTGCATTCGTTTCAGCTCGTGGCAGCCAGTCTAAAAAACACAATCTTGGACCTCTCTGGATGTTTCCCAGGCGAGCTATTGGCAGCATGTTCAGAACCACTGTTTCTGAGGCTAATTCTTGAACCGTAAGTCATAGACGCTCGATCTTGGCGGCATTCGTCTCAGCGCCTGGCAATTAGTATTGAAGCACTGTTTCCCACTGTTTCTGAGGCTAATTCTTGAACCGTAAGTCATAGACGCTAGATCTTGGCGGCATTCGTCTCAGCGCCTGGCAATTAGTATAGAAGCACTGTTTCCCACTGTTTCTGAGGCTAATTCTTGAACCGTAAGTCATAGACGCTAGATCTTGGCGGCATTCGTCTCAGCGCCTGGCAATTAGTATAGAAGCACTGTCTTTGACTTCTCTGGATGTTTCCCAGGCGAGCTATTGACAAGTAAATTCTAGACGCTCGATCTTGGTTATTTTCGCTTTCGCGGCTGGCAGCAAAGTTCAGAACCATGTTTCTGTGAATAACTTTTGAACCGTAAGTCACAGACGCTCGCTCTTGGCTGCATTCGTTTCAGCTCGTGGCAGCCAGTCTAAAAAACACTATCTTGGACTTCTCTGGATGTTTCCCAGGCGAGCTATTGGCAGCATGTTCAGAACCACTGTTTCTGAGGCTAATTCTTGAACCGTAAGTCATAGACGCTCGATCTTGGCGGCATTCGTCTCAGCGCCTGGCAATTAGTATAGAAGCACTGTTTCCCACTGTTTCTGAGGCTAATTCTTGAACCGTAAGTCATAGACGCTAGATCTTGGCGGCATTCGTCTCAGCGCCTGGCAATTAGTATAGAAGCACGGTCTTTGACTTCTCTGGATGTTTCCCAGGCGAGCTATTGACAAGTAAATCCTAGACGCTCGATCTTGGTTATTTTCGCTTTCGCGGCTGGCAGCAAAGTTCAGAACCATGTTTCTGTGAATAACTCTTGAACCGTAAGTCACAGACGCTCGCTCTTGGCTGCATTCGTTTCAGCTCGTGGCAGCCAGTCTAAAAAACACAATCTTGGACCTCTCTGGATGTTTCCCAGGCGAGCTATTGGCAGCATCTTCAGAACCACTGTTTCTGAGGCTAATTCTTGAACCGTAAGTCATAGACGCTCGATCTTGGCGGCATTCGTCTCAGCGCCTGGCAATTAGTATAGAAGCACTGTTTCCCACTGTTTCTGAGGCTAATTCTTGAACCGTAAGTCATAGACGCTAGATCTTGGCGGCATTCGTCTCAGCGCCTGGCAATTAGTATAGAAGCACTGTTTCCCACTGTTTCTGAGGCTAATTCTTGAACCGTAAGTCATAGACGCTAGATCTTGGCGGCATTCGTCTCAGCGCCTGGCAATTAGTATAGAAGCACTGTCTTTGACTTCTCTGGATGTTTCCCAGGCGAGCTATTGACAAGTAAATCCTAGACGCTCGATCTTGGTTATTTTCGCTTTCGCGGCTGGCAGCAAAGTTCAGAACCATGTTTCTGTGAATAACTTTTGAACCGTAAGTCACAGACGCTCGCTCTTGGCTGCATTCGTTTCAGCTCGTGGCAGCCAGTCTAAAAAACACTATCTTGGACTTCTCTGGATGTTTCCCAGACGAGCTATTGGCAGCATGTTCAGAACCACTGTTTCTGAGGCTAATTCTTGAACCGTAAGTCATAGACGCTCGATCTTGGCGGCATTCGTCTCAGCGCCTGGCAATTAGTATAGAAGCACTGTTTCCCACTGTTTCTGAGGCTAATTCTTGAACCGTAAGTCATAGACGCTAGATCTTGGCGGCATTCGTCTCAGCGCCTGGCAATTAGTATAGAAGCACGGTCTTTGACTTCTCTGGATGTTTCCCAGGCGAGCTATTGACAAGTAAATCCTAGACGCTCGATCTTGGTTATTTTCGCTTTCGCGGCTGGCAGCAAAGTTCAGAACCATGTTTCTGTGAATAACTCTTGAACCGTAAGTCACAGACGCTCGCTCTTGGCTGCATTCGTTTCAGCTCGTGGCAGCCAGTCTAAAAAACACTATCTTGGACTTCTCTGGATGTTTCCCAGACGAGCTATTGGCAGCATGTTCAGAACCACTGTTTCTGAGGCTAATTCTTGAACCGTAAGTCATAGACGCTCGATCTTGGCGGCATTCGTCTCAGCGCCTGGCAATTAGTATAGAAGCACTGTTTCCCACTGTTTCTGAGGCTAATTCTTGAACCGTAAGTCATAGACGCTAGATCTTGGCGGCATTCGTCTCAGCGCCTGGCAATTAGTATAGAAGCACTGTTTCCCACTGTTTCTGAGGCTAATTCTTGAACCGTAAGTCATAGACGCTAGATCTTGGCGGCATTCGTCTCAGCGCCTGGCAATTAGTATAGAAGCACTGTCTTTGACTTCTCTGGATGTTTCCCAGGCGAGCTATTGACAAGTAAATCCTAGACGCTCGATCTTGGTTATTTTCGCTTTCGCGGCTGGCAGCAAAGTTCAGAACCATGTTTCTGTGAATAACTTTTGAACCGTAAGTCACAGACGCTCGCTCTTGGCTGCATTCGTTTCAGCTCGTGGCAGCCAGTCTAAAAAACACTATCTTGGACTTCTCCGGATGTTTCCCAGACGAGCTATTGGCAGCATGTTCAGAACCACTGTTTCTGAGGCTAATTCTTGAACCGTAAGTCATAGACGCTCGATCTTGGCGGCATTCGTCTCAGCGCCTGGCAATTAGTATAGAATCACTGTTTCCCACTGTTTCTGAGGCTAATTCTTGAACCGTAAGTCATAGACGCTAGATCTTGGCGGCATTAATCTCAGCGCCTGGCAATTAGTATAGAAGCACGGTCTTTGACTTCTCTGGATGTTTCCCAGGCGAGCTATTGACAAGTAAATCCTAGACGCTCGATCTTGGTTATTTTCGCTTTCGCGGCTGGCAGCAAAGTTCAGAACCATGTTTCTGTGAATAACTCTTGAACCGTAAGTCACAGACGCTCGCTCTTGGCTGCATTCGTTTCAGCTCGTGGCAGCCAGTCTAAAAAACACAATCTTGGACTTCTCTGGATGTTTCCCAGGCGAGCTATTGGCAGCATGTTCAGAACCACTGTTTCTGAGGCTAATTCTTGAACCGTAAGTCATAGACGCTCGATCTTGGCGGCATTCGTCTCAGCGCCTGGCAATTAGTATAGAAGCACTGTTTCCCACTGTTTCTGAGGCTAATTCTTGAACCGTAAGTCATAGACGCTAGATCTTGGCGGCATTCGTCTCAGCGCCTGGCAATTAGTATAGAAGCACTGTTTCCCACTGTTTCTGAGGCTAATTCTTGAACCGTAAGTCATAGACGCTAGATCTTGGCGGCATTCGTCTCAGCGCCTGGCAATTAGTATAGAAGCACGGTCTTTGACTTCTCTGGATGTTTCCCAGGCGAGCTATTGACAAGTAAATCCTAGACGCTCGATCTTGGTTATTTTCGCTTTCGCGGCTGGCAGCAAAGTTCAGAACCATGTTTCGGTGAATAACTCTTGAACCGTAAGTCACAGACGCTCGCTCTTGGCTGCATTCGTTTCAGCTCGTGGCAGCCAGTCTAAAAAACACAATCTTGGACCTCTCTGGATGTTTCCCAGGCGAGCTATTGGCAGCATGTTCAGAACCACTGTTTCTGAGGCTAATTCTTGAACCGTAAGTCATAGACGCTCGATCTTGGCGGCATTCGTCTCAGCGCCTGGCAATTAGTATTGAAGCACTGTTTCCCACTGTTTCTGAGGCTAATTCTTGAACCGTAAGTCATAGACGCTAGATCTTGGCGGCATTCGTCTCAGCGCCTGGCAATTAGTATAGAAGCACTGTTTCCCACTGTTTCTGAGGCTAATTCTTGAACCGTAAGTCATAGACGCTAGATCTTGGCGGCATTCGTCTCAGCGCCTGGCAATTAGTATAGAAGCACTGTCTTTGACTTCTCTGGATGTTTCCCAGGCGAGCTATTGACAAGTAAATCCTAGACGCTCGATCTTGGTTATTTTCGCTTTCGCGGCTGGCAGCAAAGTTCAGAACCATGTTTCTGTGAATAACTTTTGAACCGTAAGTCACAGACGCTCGCTCTTGGCTGCATTCGTTTCAGCTCGTGGCAGCCAGTCTAAAAAACACTATCTTGGACTTCTCTGGATGTTTCCCAGGCGAGCTATTGGCAGCATGTTCAGAACCACTGTTTCTGAGGCTAATTCTTGAACCGTAAGTCATAGACGCTCGATCTTGGCGGCATTCGTCTCAGCGCCTGGCAATTAGTATAGAAGCACTGTTTCCCACTGTTTCTGAGGCTAATTCTTGAACCGTAAGTCATAGACGCTAGATCTTGGCGGCATTCGTCTCAGCGCCTGGCAATTAGTATAGAAGCACGGTCTTTGACTTCTCTGGATGTTTCCCAGGCGAGCTATTGACAAGTAAATCCTAGACGCTCGATCTTGGTTATTTTCGCTTTCGCGGCTGGCAGCAAAGTTCAGAACCATGTTTCTGTGAATAACTCTTGAACCGTAAGTCACAGACGCTCGCTCTTGGCTGCATTCGTTTCAGCTCGTGGCAGCCAGTCTAAAAAACACAATCTTGGACCTCTCTGGATGTTTCCCAGGCGAGCTATTGGCAGCATCTTCAGAACCACTGTTTCTGAGGCTAATTCTTGAACCGTAAGTCATAGACGCTCGATCTTGGCGGCATTCGTCTCAGCGCCTGGCAATTAGTATAGAAGCACTGTTTCCCACTGTTTCTGAGGCTAATTCTTGAACCGTAAGTCATAGACGCTAGATCTTGGCGGCATTCGTCTCAGCGCCTGGCAATTAGTATAGAAGCACTGTTTCCCACTGTTTCTGAGGCTAATTCTTGAACCGTAAGTCATAGACGCTAGATCTTGGCGGCATTCGTCTCAGCGCCTGGCAATTAGTATAGAAGCACTGTCTTTGACTTCTCTGGATGTTTCCCAGGCGAGCTATTGACAAGTAAATCCTAGACGCTCGATCTTGGTTATTTTCGCTTTCGCGGCTGGCAGCAAAGTTCAGAACCATGTTTCTGTGAATAACTTTTGAACCGTAAGTCACAGACGCTCGCTCTTGGCTGCATTCGTTTCAGCTCGTGGCAGCCAGTCTAAAAAACACTATCTTGGACTTCTCTGGATGTTTCCCAGACGAGCTATTGGCAGCATGTTCAGAACCACTGTTTCTGAGGCTAATTCTTGAACCGTAAGTCATAGACGCTCGATCTTGGCGGCATTCGTCTCAGCGCCTGGCAATTAGTATAGAAGCACTGTTTCCCACTGTTTCTGAGGCTAATTCTTGAACCGTAAGTCATAGACGCTAGATCTTGGCGGCATTCGTCTCAGCGCCTGGCAATTAGTATAGAAGCACGGTCTTTGACTTCTCTGGATGTTTCCCAGGCGAGCTATTGACAAGTAAATCCTAGACGCTCGATCTTGGTTATTTTCGCTTTCGCGGCTGGCAGCAAAGTTCAGAACCATGTTTCTGTGAATAACTCTTGAACCGTAAGTCACAGACGCTCGCTCTTGGCTGCATTCGTTTCAGCTCGTGGCAGCCAGTCTAAAAAACACTATCTTGGACTTCTCTGGATGTTTCCCAGACGAGCTATTGGCAGCATGTTCAGAACCACTGTTTCTGAGGCTAATTCTTGAACCGTAAGTCATAGACGCTCGATCTTGTCGGCATTCGTCTCAGCGCCTGGCAATTAGTATAGAAGCACTGTTTCCCACTGTTTCTGAGGCTAATTCTTGAACCGTAAGTCATAGACGCTAGATCTTGGCGGCATTCGTCTCAGCGCCTGGCAATTAGTATAGAAGCACTGTTTCCCACTGTTTCTGAGGCTAATTCTTGAACCGTAAGTCATAGACGCTAGATCTTGGCGGCATTCGTCTCAGCGCCTGGCAATTAGTATAGAAGCACTGTCTTTGACTTCTCTGGATGTTTCCCAGGCGAGCTATTGACAAGTAAATCCTAGACGCTCGATCTTGGTTATTTTCGCTTTCGCGGCTGGCAGCAAAGTTCAGAACCATGTTTCTGTGAATAACTTTTGAACCGTAAGTCACAGACGCTCGCTCTTGGCTGCATTCGTTTCAGCTCGTGGCAGCCAGTCTAAAAAACACTATCTTGGACTTCTCTGGATGTTTCCCAGACGAGCTATTGGCAGCATGTTCAGAACCACTGTTTCTGAGGCTAATTCTTGAACCGTAAGTCATAGACGCTCGATCTTGGCGGCATTCGTCTCAGCGCCTGGCAATTAGTATAGAAGCACTGTTTCCCACTGTTTCTGAGGCTAATTCTTGAACCGTAAGTCATAGACGCTAGATCTTGGCGGCATTCGTCTCAGCGCCTGGCAATTAGTATAGAAGCACGGTCTTTGACTTCTCTGGATGTTTCCCAGGCGAGCTATTGACAAGTAAATCCTAGACGCTCGATCTTGGTTATTTTCGCTTTCGCGGCTGGCAGCAAAGTTCAGAACCATGTTTCTGTGAATAACTCTTGAACCGTAAGTCACAGACGCTCGCTCTTGGCTGCATTCGTTTCAGCTCGTGGCAGCCAGTCTAAAAAACACAATCTTGGACCTCTGTGGATGTTTCCCAGGCGAGCTATTGGCAGCATGTTCAGAACCACTGTTTCTGAGGCTAATTCTTGAACCGTAAGTCATAGACGCTCGATCTTGGCGGCATTCGTCTCAGCGCCTGGCAATTAGTATTGAAGCACTGTTTCCCACTGTTTCTGAGGCTAATTCTTGAACCGTAAGTCATAGACGCTAGATCTTGGCGGCATTCGTCTCAGCGCCTGGCAATTAGTATAGAAGCACTGTTTCCCACTGTTTCTGAGGCTAATTCTTGAACCGTAAGTCATAGACGCTAGATCTTGGCGGCATTCGTCTCAGCGCCTGGCAATTAGTATAGAAGCACTGTCTTTGACTTCTCTGGATGTTTCCCAGGCGAGCTATTGACAAGTAAATCCTAGACGCTCGATCTTGGTTATTTTCGCTTTCGCGGCTGGCAGCAAAGTTCAGAACCATGTTTCTGTGAATAACTTTTGAACCGTAAGTCACAGACGCTCGCTCTTGGCTGCATTCGTTTCAGCTCGTGGCAGCCAGTCTAAAAAACACTATCTTGGACTTCTCTGGATGTTTCCCAGGCGAGCTATTGGCAGCATGTTCAGAACCACTGTTTCTGAGGCTAATTCTTGAACCGTAAGTCATAGACGCTCGATCTTGGCGGCATTCGTCTCAGCGCCTGGCAATTAGTATAGAAGCACTGTTTCCCACTGTTTCTGAGGCTAATTCTTGAACCGTAAGTCATAGACGCTAGATCTTGGCGGCATTCGTCTCAGCGCCTGGCAATTAGTATAGAAGCACGGTCTTTGACTTCTCTGGATGTTTCCCAGGCGAGCTATTGACAAGTAAATCCTAGACGCTCGATCTTGGTTATTTTCGCTTTCGCGGCTGGCAGCAAAGTTCAGAACCATGTTTCTGTGAATAACTCTTGAACCGTAAGTCACAGACGCTCGCTCTTGGCTGCATTCGTTTCAGCTCGTGGCAGCCAGTCTAAAAAACACAATCTTGGACCTCTCTGGATGTTTCCCAGGCGAGCTATTGGCAGCATCTTCAGAACCACTGTTTCTGAGGCTAATTCTTGAACCGTAAGTCATAGACGCTCGATCTTGGCGGCATTCGTCTCAGCGCCTGGCAATTAGTATAGAAGCACTGTTTCCCACTGTTTCTGAGGCTAATTCTTGAACCGTAAGTCATAGACGCTAGATCTTGGCGGCATTCGTCTCAGCGCCTGGCAATTAGTATAGAAGCACTGTTTCCCACTGTTTCTGAGGCTAATTCTTGAACCGTAAGTCATAGACGCTAGATCTTGGCGGCATTCGTCTCAGCGCCTGGCAATTAGTATAGAAGCACGGTCTTTGATTTCTCTGGATGTTTCCCAGGCGAGCTATTGACAAGTAAATCCTAGACGCTCGATCTTGGTTATTTTCGCTTTCGCGGCTGGCAGCAAAGTTCAGAACCATGTTTCTGTGAATAACTCTTGAACCGTAAGTCACAGACGCTCGCTCTTGGCTGCATTCGTTTCAGCTCGTGGCAGCCAGTCTAAAAAACACAATCTTGGACCTCTCTGGATGTTTCCCAGGCGAGCTATTGGCAGCATGTTCAGAACCACTGTTTCTGAGGCTAATTCTTGAACCGTAAGTCATAGACGCTCGATCTTGGTTATTTTCGCTTTCGCGGCTGGCAGCAAAGTTCAGAACCATGTTTCTGTGAATAACTCTTGAACCGTAAGTCACAGACGCTCGCTCTTGGCTGCATTCGTTTCAGCTCGTGGCAGCCAGTCTAAAAAACACAATCTTGGACCTCTCTGGATGTTTCCCAGGCGAGCTATTGGCAGCATGTTCAGAACCACTGTTTCTGAGGCTAATTCTTGAACCGTAAGTCATAGACGCTAGATCTTGGCGGCATTCGTCTCAGCGCCTGGCAATTAGTATAGAAGCACTGTTTCCCACTGTTTCTGAGGCTAATTCTTGAACCGTAAGTCATAGACGCTAGATCTTGGCGGCATTCGTCTCAGCGCCTGGCAATTAGTATAGAAGCACGGTCTTTGATTTCTCTGGATGTTTCCCAGGCGAGCTTTTGACAAGTAAATCCTAGACGCTCGATCTTGGTTATTTTCGCTTTCGCGGCTGGCAGCAAAGTTCAGAACCATGTTTCTGTGAATAACTCTTGAACCGTAAGTCACAGACGCTCGCTCTTGGCTGCATTCGTTTCAGCTCGTGGCAGCCAGTCTAAAAAACACAATCTTGGACTTCTCTGGATGTTTCCCAGGCGAGCTATTGGCAGCATGTTCAGAACCACTGTTTCTGAGGCTAATTCTTGAACCGTAAGTCATAGACGCTCGATCTTGGCGGCATTCGTCTCAGCGCCTGGCAATTAGTATAGAAGCACTGTTTCCCACTGTTTCTGAGGCTAATTCTTGAACCGTAAGTCATAGACGCTAGATCTTGGCGGCATTCGTCTCAGCGCCTGGCAATTAGTATAGAAGCACTGTTTCCCACTGTTTCTGAGGCTAATTCTTGAACCGTAAGTCATAGACGCTAGATCTTGGCGGCATTCGTCTCAGCGCCTGGCAATTAGTATAGAAGCACGGTCTTTGACTTCTCTGGATGTTTCCCAGGCGAGCTATTGACAAGTAAATCCTAGACGCTCGATCTTGGTTACTTTCGCTTTCGCGGCTGGCAGCAAAGTTCAGAACCATGTTTCTGTGAATAACTCTTGAACCGTAAGTCACAGACGCTCGCTCTTGGCTGCATTCCTTTCAGCTCGTGGCAGCCAGTCTAAAAAACACAATCTTGGACCTCTCTGGATGTTTCCCAGGCGAGCTATTGGCAGCATGTTCAGAACCACTGTTTCTGAGGCTAATTCTTGAACCGTAAGTCATAAACGCTAGATCTTGGCGGCATTCGTCTCAGCGCCTGGCAATTAGTATAGAAGCACTGTTTCCCACTGTTTCTGAGGCTAATTCTTGAACCGTAAGTCATAGACGCTAGATCTTGGCGGCATTCGTCTCAGCGCCTGGCAATTAGTATAGAAGCACTGTCTTTGACTTCTCTGGATGTTTCCCAGGCGAGCTATTGACAAGTAAATCCTAGACGCTCGATCTTGGTTATTTTCGCTTTCGCGGCTGGCAGCAAAGTTCAGAACCATGTTTCTGTGAATAACTTTTGAACCGTAAGTCACAGACGCTCGCTCTTGGCTGCATTCGTTTCAGCTCGTGGCAGCCAGTCTAAAAAACACTATCTTGGACTTCTCTGGATGTTTCCCAGGCGAGCTATTGGCAGCATGTTCAGAACCACTGTTTCTGAGGCTAATTCTTGAACCGTAAGTCATAGACGCTCGATCTTGGCGGCATTCGACTCAGCGCCTGGCAATTAGTATAGAAGCACTGTTTCCCACTGTTTCTGAGGCTAATTCTTGAACCGTAAGTCATAGACGCTCGATCTTGGCGGCATTCGTCTCAGCGCCTGGCAATTAGTATAGAAGCACTGTTTCCCACTGTTTCTGAGGCTAATTCTTGAACCGTAAGTCATAGACGCTAGATCTTGGCGGCATTCGTCTCAGCGCCTGGCAATTAGTATAGAAGCACGGTCTTTGACTTCTCTGGATGTTTCCCAGGCGAGCTATTGACAAGTAAATCCTAGACGCTCGATCTTGGTTATTTTCGCTTTCGCGGCTGGCAGCAAAGTTCAGAACCATGTTTCTGTGAATAACTCTTGAACCGTAAGTCACAGACGCTCGCTCTTGGCTGCATTCCTTTCAGCTCGTGGCAGCCAGTCTAAAAAACACAATCTTGGACCTCTCTGGATGTTTCCCAGGCGAGCTATTGGCAGCATGTTCAGAACCACTGTTTCTGAGGCTAATTCTTGAACCGTAAGTCATAAACGCTAGATCTTGGCGGCATTCGTCTCAGCGCCTGGCAATTAGTATAGAAGCACTGTTTCCCACTGTTTCTGAGGCTAATTCTTGAACCGTAAGTCATAGACGCTAGATCTTGGCGGCATTCGTCTCAGCGCCTGGCAATTAGTATAGAAGCACTGTCTTTGACTTCTCTGGATGTTTCCCAGGCGAGCTATTGACAAGTAAATCCTAGACGCTCGATCTTGGTTATTTTCGCTTTCGCGGCTGGCAGCAAAGTTCAGAACCATGTTTCTGTGAATAACTTTTGAACCGTAAGTCACAGACGCTCGCTCTTGGCTGCATTCGTTTCAGCTCGTGGCAGCCAGTCTAAAAAACACTATCTTGGACTTCTCTGGATGTTTCCCAGGCGAGCTATTGGCAGCATGTTCAGAACCACTGTTTCTGAGGCTAATTCTTGAACCGTAAGTCATAGACGCTCGATCTTGGCGGCATTCGACTCAGCGCCTGGCAATTAGTATAGAAGCACTGTTTCCCACTGTTTCTGAGGCTAATTCTTGAACCGTAAGTCATAGACGCTCGATCTTGGCGGCATTCGTCTCAGCGCCTGGCAATTAGTATAGAAGCACTGTTTCCCACTGTTTCTGAGGCTAATTCTTGAACCGTAAGTCATAGACGCTAGATCTTGGCGGCATTCGTCTCAGCGCCTGGCAATTAGTATAGAAGCACGGTCTTTGACTTCTCTGGATGTTTCCCAGGCGAGCTATTGACAAGTAAATCCTAGACGCTCGATCTTGGTTATTTTCGCTTTCGCGGCTGGCAGCAAAGTTCAGAACCATGTTTCTGTGAATAACTCTTGAACCGTAAGTCACAGACGCTCGCTCTTGGCTGCATTCCTTTCAGCTCGTGGCAGCCAGTCTAAAAAACACAATCTTGGACCTCTCTGGATGTTTCCCAGGCGAGCTATTGGCAGCATGTTCAGAACCACTGTTTCTGAGGCTAATTCTTGAACCGTAAGTCATAAACGCTAGATCTTGGCGGCATTCGTCTCAGCGCCTGGCAATTAGTATAGAAGCACTGTTTCCCACTGTTTCTGAGGCTAATTCTTGAACCGTAAGTCATAGACGCTAGATCTTGGCGGCATTCGTCTCAGCGCCTGGCAATTAGTATAGAAGCACTGTCTTTGACTTCTCTGGATGTTTCCCAGGCGAGCTATTGACAAGTAAATCCTAGACGCTCGATCTTGGTTATTTTCGCTTTCGCGGCTGGCAGCAAAGTTCAGAACCATGTTTCTGTGAATAACTTTTGAACCGTAAGTCACAGACGCTCGCTCTTGGCTGCATTCGTTTCAGCTCGTGGCAGCCAGTCTAAAAAACACTATCTTGGACTTCTCTGGATGTTTCCCAGGCGAGCTATTGGCAGCATGTTCAGAACCACTGTTTCTGAGGCTAATTCTTGAACCGTAAGTCATAGACGCTCGATCTTGGCGGCATTCGACTCAGCGCCTGGCAATTAGTATAGAAGCACTGTTTCCCACTGTTTCTGAGGCTAATTCTTGAACCGTAAGTCATAGACGCTCGATCTTGGCGGCATTCGTCTCAGCGCCTGGCAATTAGTATAGAAGCACTGTTTCCCACTGTTTCTGAGGCTAATTCTTGAACCGTAAGTCATAGACGCTAGATCTTGGCGGCATTCGTCTCAGCGCCTGGCAATTAGTATAGAAGCACGGTCTTTGACTTCTCTGGATGTTTCCCAGGCGAGCTATTGACAAGTAAATCCTAGACGCTCGATCTTGGTTATTTTCGCTTTCGCGGCTGGCAGCAAAGTTCAGAACCATGTTTCTGTGAATAACTCTTGAACCGTAAGTCACAGACGCTCGCTCTTGGCTGCATTCCTTTCAGCTCGTGGCAGCCAGTCTAAAAAACACAATCTTGGACCTCTCTGGATGTTTCCCAGGCGAGCTATTGGCAGCATGTTCAGAACCACTGTTTCTGAGGCTAATTCTTGAACCGTAAGTCATAAACGCTAGATCTTGGCGGCATTCGTCTCAGCGCCTGGCAATTAGTATAGAAGCACTGTTTCCCACTGTTTCTGAGGCTAATTCTTGAACCGTAAGTCATAGACGCTAGATCTTGGCGGCATTCGTCTCAGCGCCTGGCAATTAGTATAGAAGCACTGTCTTTGACTTCTCTGGATGTTTCCCAGGCGAGCTATTGACAAGTAAATCCTAGACGCTCGATCTTGGTTATTTTCGCTTTCGCGGCTGGCAGCAAAGTTCAGAACCATGTTTCTGTGAATAACTTTTGAACCGTAAGTCACAGACGCTCGCTCTTGGCTGCATTCGTTTCAGCTCGTGGCAGCCAGTCTAAAAAACACTATCTTGGACTTCTCTGGATGTTTCCCAGGCGAGCTATTGGCAGCATGTTCAGAACCACTGTTTCTGAGGCTAATTCTTGAACCGTAAGTCATAGACGCTCGATCTTGGCGGCATTCGACTCAGCGCCTGGCAATTAGTATAGAAGCACTGTTTCCCACTGTTTCTGAGGCTAATTCTTGAACCGTAAGTCATAGACGATAGATCTTGGCGGCATTCGTCTCAGCGCCTGGCAATTAGTATAGAAGCACGGTCTTTGACTTCTCTGGATGTTTCCCAGGCGAGCTATTGACAAGTAAATCCTAGACGCTCGATCTTGGTTATTTTCGCTTTCGCGGCTGGCAGCAAAGTTCAGAACCATGTTTCTGTGAATAACTCTTGAACCGTAAGTCACAGACGCTCGCTCTTGGCTGCATTCCTTTCAGCTCGTGGCAGCCAGTCTAAAAAACACAATCTTGGACCTCTCTGGATGTTTCCCAGGCGAGCTATTGGCAGCATGTTCAGAACCACTGTTTCTGAGGCTAATTCTTGAACCGTAAGTCATAAACGCTAGATCTTGGCGGCATTCGTCTCAGCGCCTGGCAATTAGTATAGAAGCACTGTTTCCCACTGTTTCTGAGGCTAATTCTTGAACCGTAAGTCATAGACGCTAGATCTTGGCGGCATTCGTCTCAGCGCCTGGCAATTAGTATAGAAGCACTGTCTTTGACTTCTCTGGATGTTTCCCAGGCGAGCTATTGACAAGTAAATCCTAGACGCTCGATCTTGGTTATTTTCGCTTTCGCGGCTGGCAGCAAAGTTCAGAACCATGTTTCTGTGAATAACTTTTGAACCGTAAGTCACAGACGCTCGCTCTTGGCTGCATTCGTTTCAGCTCGTGGCAGCCAGTCTAAAAAACACTATCTTGGACTTCTCTGGATGTTTCCCAGGCGAGCTATTGGCAGCATGTTCAGAACCACTGTTTCTGAGGCTAATTCTTGAACCGTAAGTCATAGACGCTCGATCTTGGCGGCATTCGACTCAGCGCCTGGCAATTAGTATAGAAGCACTGTTTCCCACTGTTTCTGAGGCTAATTCTTGAACCGTAAGTCATAGACGCTCGATCTTGGCGGCATTCGTCTCAGCGCCTGGCAATTAGTATAGAAGCACTGTTTCCCACTGTTTCTGAGGCTAATTCTTGAACCGTAAGTCATAGACGCTAGATCTTGGCGGCATTCGTCTCAGCGCCTGGCAATTAGTATAGAAGCACGGTCTTTGACTTCTCTGGATGTTTCCCAGGCGAGCTATTGACAAGTAAATCCTAGACGCTCGATCTTGGTTATTTTCGCTTTCGCGGCTGGCAGCAAAGTTCAGAACCATGTTTCTGTGAATAACTCTTGAACCGTAAGTCACAGACGCTCGCTCTTGGCTGCATTCGTTTCAGCTCGTGGCAGCCAGTCTAAAAAACACAATCTTGGACCTCTCTGGATGTTTCCCAGGCGAGCTATTGGCAGCATGTTCAGAACCACTGTTTCTGAGGCTAATTCTTGAACCGTAAGTCATAGACGCTCGATCTTGGCGGCATTCGTCTCAGCGCCTGGCAATTAGTATAGAAGCACTGTTTCCCACTGTTTCTGAGGCTAATTCTTGAACCGTAAGTCATAGACGCTAGATCTTGGCGGCATTCGTCTCAGCGCCTGGCAATTAGTATAGAAGCACTGTTTCCCACTGTTTCTGAGGCTAATTCTTGAACCGTAAGTCATAGACGCTAGATCTTGGCGGCATTCGTCTCAGCGCCTGGCAATTAGTATAGAAGCACTGTCTTTGACTTCTCTGGATGTTTCCCAGGCGAGCTATTGACAAGTAAATCCTAGACGCTCGATCTTGGTTATTTTCGCTTTCGCGGCTGGCAGCAAAGTTCAGAACCATGTTTCTGTGAATAACTTTTGAACCGTAAGTCACAGACGCTCGCTCTTGGCTGCATTCGTTTCAGCTCGTGGCAGCCAGTCTAAAAAACACTATCTTGGACTTCTCTGGATGTTTCCCAGACGAGCTATTGGCAGCATGTTCAGAACCACTGTTTCTGAGGCTAATTCTTGAACCGTAAGTCATAGACGCTCGATCTTGGCGGCATTCGTCTCAGCGCCTGGCAATTAGTATAGAAGCACTGTTTCCCACTGTTTCTGAGGCTAATTCTTGAACCGTAAGTCATAGACGCTAGATCTTGGCGGCATTCGTCTCAGCGCCTGGCAATTAGTATAGAAGCACTGTTTCCCACTGTTTCTGAGGCTAATTCTTGAACCGTAAGTCATAGACGCTAGATCTTGGCGGCATTCGTCTCAGCGCCTGGCAATTAGTATAGAAGCACTGTCTTTGACTTCTCTGGATGTTTCCCAGGCGAGCTATTGACAAGTAAATCCTAGACGCTCGATCTTGGTTATTTTCGCTTTCGCGGCTGGCAGCAAAGTTCAGAACCATGTTTCTGTGAATAACTTTTGAACCGTAAGTCACAGACGCTCGCTCTTGGCTGCATTCGTTTCAGCTCGTGGCAGCCAGTCTAAAAAACACAATCTTGGACTTCTCTGGATGTTTCCCAGACGAGCTATTGGCAGCATGTTCAGAACCACTGTTTCTTAGGCTAATTCTTGAACCGTAAGTCATAGACGCTCGATCTTGGCGGCATTCGTCTCAGCGCCTGGCAATTAGTATAGAAGCACTGTTTCCCACTGTTTCTGAGGCTAATTCTTGAACCGTAAGTCATAGACGCTAGATCTTGGCGGCATTCGTCTCAGCGCCTGCAAATTAGTATAGAAGCACTGTCTTTGACTTCTCTGGATGTTTCCCAGGCGAGCTATTGACAAGTAAATCCTAGACGCTCGATCTTGGTTATTTTCGCTTTCGCGGCTGGCAGCAAAGTTCAGAACCATGTTTCTGTGAATAACTTTTGAACCGTAAGTCACAGACGCTCGCTCTTGGCTGCATTCCTTTCAGCTCGTGGCAGCCAGTCTAAAAAACACAATCTTGGACTTCTCTGGATGTTTCCCAGGCGAGCTATTGGCAGCATGTTCAGAACCACTGTTTCTGAGGCTAATTCTTGAACCGTAAGTCATAGACGCTCGATCTTGGCGGCATTCGTCTCAGCGCCTGGCAATTAGTATAGAAGCACTGTTTCCCACTGTTTCTGAGGCTAATTCTTGAACCGTAAGTCATAGACGCTAGATCTTGGCGGCATTCGTCTCAGCGCCTGGCAATTAGTATAGAAGCACTGTTTCCCACTGTTTCTGAGGCTAATTCTTGAACCGTAAGTCATAGACGCTAGATCTTGGCGGCATTCGTCTCAGCGCCTGGCAATTAGTATAGAAGTACTGTTTCCCACTGTTTCTGAGGCTAATTCTTGAACCGTAAGTCATAGACGCTAGATCTTGGCGGCATTCGTCTCAGCGCCTGGCAATTAGTATAGAAGCACTGTCTTTGACTTCTCTGGATGTTTCCCAGGCGAGCTTTTGACAAGTAAATCCTAGACGCTCGATCTTGGTTATTTTCGCTTTCGCGGCTGGCAGCAAAGTTCAGAACCATGTTTCTGTGAATAACTCTTGAACCGTAAGTCACAGACGCTCGCTCTTGGCTGCATTCGTTTCAGCTCGTGGCAGCCAGTCTAAAAAACACAATCTTGGACCTCTCTGGATGTTTCCCAGGCGAGCTATTGGCAGCATGTTCAGAACCACTGTTTCTGAGGCTAATTCTTGAACCGTAAGTCATAGACGCTCGATCTTGGCGGCATTCGTCTCAGCGCCTGGCAATTAGTATTGAAGCACTGTTTCCCACTGTTTCTGAGGCTAATTCTTGAACCGTAAGTCATAGACGCTAGATCTTGGCGGCATTCGTCTCAGCGCCTGGCAATTAGTATAGAAGCACTGTTTCCCACTGTTTCTGAGGCTAATTCTTGAACCGTAAGTCATAGACGCTAGATCTTGGCGGCATTCGTCTCAGCGCCTGGCAATTAGTATAGAAGCACTGTCTTTGACTTCTCTGGATGTTTCCCAGGCGAGCTATTGACAAGTAAATCCTAGACGCTCGATCTTGGTTATTTTCGCTTTCGCGGCTGGCAGCAAAGTTCAGAACCATGTTTCTGTGAATAACTTTTGAACCGTAAGTCACAGACGCTCGCTCTTGGCTGCATTCGTTTCAGCTCGTGGCAGCCAGTCTAAAAAACACTATCTTGGACTTCTCTGGATGTTTCCCAGGCGAGCTATTGGCAGCATGTTCAGAACCACTGTTTCTGAGGCTAATTCTTGAACCGTAAGTCATAGACGCTCGATCTTGGCGGCATTCGTCTCAGCGCCTGGCAATTAGTATAGAAGCACTGTTTCCCACTGTTTCTGAGGCTAATTCTTGAACCGTAAGTCATAGACGCTAGATCTTGGCGGCATTCGTCTCAGCGCCTGGCAATTAGTATAGAAGCACGGTCTTTGACTTCTCTGGATGTTTCCCAGGCGAGCTATTGACAAGTAAATCCTAGACGCTCGATCTTGGTTATTTTCGCTTTCGCGGCTGGCAGCAAAGTTCAGAACCATGTTTCTGTGAATAACTCTTGAACCGTAAGTCACAGACGCTCGCTCTTGGCTGCATTCGTTTCAGCTCGTGGCAGCCAGTCTAAAAAACACAATCTTGGACCTCTCTGGATGTTTCCCAGGCGAGCTATTGGCAGCATGTTCAGAACCACTGTTTCTGAGGCTAATTCTTGAACCGTAAGTCATAGACGCTCGATCTTGGCGGCATTCGTCTCAGCGCCTGGCAATTAGTATAGAAGCACTGTTTCCCACTGTTTCTGAGGCTAATTCTTGAACCGTAAGTCATAGACGCTAGATCTTGGCGGCATTCGTCTCAGCGCCTGGCAATTAGTATAGAAGCACTGTTTCCCACTGTTTCTGAGGCTAATTCTTGAACCGTAAGTCATAGACGCTAGATCTTGGCGGCATTCGTCTCAGCGCCTGGCAATTAGTATAGAAGCACGGTCTTTGACTTCTCTGGATGTTTCCCAGGCGAGCTATTGACAAGTAAATCCTAGACGCTCGATCTTGGTTATTTTCGCTTTCGCGGCTGGCAGCAAAGTTCAGAACCATGTTTCTGTGAATAACTCTTGAACCGTAAGTCACAGACGCTCGCTCTTGGCTGCATTCGTTTCAGCTCGTGGCAGCCAGTCTAAAAAACACAATCTTGGACCTCTCTGGATGTTTCCCAGGCGAGCTATTGGCAGCATGTTCAGAACCACTGTTTCTGAGGCTAATTCTTGAACCGTAAGTCATAGACGCTCGATCTTGGCGGCATTCGTCTCAGAGCCTGGCAATTAGTATAGAAGCACTGTTTCCCACTGTTTCTGAGGCTAATTCTTGAACCGTAAGTCATAGACGCTAGATCTTGGCGGCATTCGTCTCAGCGCCTGGCAATTAGTATAGAAGCACTGTTTCCCACTGTTTCTGAGGCTAATTCTTGAACCGTAAGTCATAGACGCTAGATCTTGGCGGCATTCGTCTCAGCGCCTGGCAATTAGTATAGAAGCACTGTCTTTGACTTCTCTGGATGTTTCCCAGGCGAGCTATTGACAAGTAAATCCTAGAAGCTCGATCTTGGTTATTTTCGCTTTCGCGGCTGGCAGCAAAGTTCAGAACCATGTTTCTGTGAATAACTTTTGAACCGTAAGTCACAGACGCTCGCTCTTGGCTGCATTCGTTTCAGCTCGTGGCAGCCAGTCTAAAAAACACTATCTTGGACTTCTCTGGATGTTTCCCAGACGAGCTATTGGCAGCATGTTCAGAACCACTGTTTCTGAGGCTAATTCTTGAACCGTAAGTCATAGACGCTCGATCTTGGCGGCATTCGTCTCAGCGCCTGGCAATTAGTATAGAAGCACTGTTTCCCACTGTTTCTGAGGCTAATTCTTGAACCGTAAGTCATAGACGCTAGATCTTGGCGGCATTCGTCTCAGCGCCTGGCAATTAGTATAGAAGCACGGTCTTTGACTTCTCTGGATGTTTCCCAGGCGAGCTATTGACAAGTAAATCCTAGACGCTCGATCTTGGTTATTTTCGCTTTCGCGGCTGGCAGCAAAGTTCAGAACCATGTTTCTGTGAATAACTCTTGAACCGTAAGTCACAGACGCTCGCTCTTGGCTGCATTCCTTTCAGCTCGTGGCAGCCAGTCTAAAAAACACAATCTTGGACCTCTCTGGATGTTTCCCAGGCGAGCTATTGGCAGCATGTTCAGAACCACTGTTTCTGAGGCTAATTCTTGAACCGTAAGTCATAAACGCTAGATCTTGGCGGCATTCGTCTCAGCGCCTGGCAATTAGTATAGAAGCACTGTTTCCCACTGTTTCTGAGGCTAATTCTTGAACCGTAAGTCATAGACGCTAGATCTTGGCGGCATTCGTCTCAGCGCCTGGCAATTAGTATAGAAGCACTGTCTTTGACTTCTCTGGATGTTTCCCAGGCGAGCTATTGACAAGTAAATCCTAGACGCTCGATCTTGGTTATTTTCGCTTTCGCGGCTGGCAGCAAAGTTCAGAACCATGTTTCTGTGAATAACTTTTGAACCGTAAGTCACAGACGCTCGCTCTTGGCTGCATTCGTTTCAGCTCGTGGCAGCCAGTCTAAAAAACACTATCTTGGACTTCTCTGGATGTTTCCCAGGCGAGCTATTGGCAGCATGTTCAGAACCACTGTTTCTGAGGCTAATTCTTGAACGGTAAGTCATAGACGCTCGATCTTGGCGGCATTCGACTCAGCGCCTGGCAATTAGTATAGAAGCACTGTTTCCCACTGTTTCTGAGGCTAATTCTTGAACCGTAAGTCATAGACGCTAGATCTTGGCGGCATTCGTCTCAGCGCCTGGCAATTAGTAAAGAAGCACTGTTTCCCACTGTTTCTGAGGCTAATTCTTGAACCGTAAGTCATAGACGCTAGATCTTGGCGGCATTCGTCTCAGCGCCTGGCAATTAGTATAGAAGCACTGTCTTTGACTTCTCTGGATGTTTCCCAGGCGAGCTATTGACAAGTAAATCCTAGACGCTCGATCTTGGTTATTTTCGCTTTCGCGGCTGGCAGCAAAGTTCAGAACCATGTTTCTGTGAATAACTCTTGAACCGTAAGTCACAGACGCTCGCTCTTGGCTGCATTCGTTTCAGCTCGTGGCAGCCAGTCTAAAAAACACTATCTTGGACTTCTCTGGATGTTTCCCAGGCGAGCTATTGGCAGCATGTTCAGAACCACTGTTTCTGAGGCTAATTCTTGAACCGTAAGTCATAGACGCTCGATCTTGGCGGCATTCGTCTCAGCGCCTGGCAATTAGTATGGAATCACTGTTTCCCACTGTTTCTGAGGCTAATTCTTGAACCGTAAGTCATAGACGCTAGATCTTGGCGGCATTAATCTCAGCGCCTCGCAATTAGTATAGAAGCACGGTCTTTGACTTCTCTGGATGTTTCCCAGGCGAGCTATTGACAAGTAAATCCTAGACGCTCGATCTTGGTTATTTTCGCTTTCGCGGCTGGCAGCAAAGTTCAGAACCATGTTTCTGTGAATAACTCTTGAACCGTAAGTCACAGACGCTCGCTCTTGGCTGCATTCGTTTCAGCTCGTGGCAGCCAGTCTAAAAAACACAATCTTGGACTTCTCTGGATGTTTCCCAGGCGAGCTATTGGCAGCATGTTCAGAACCACTGTTTCTGAGGCTAATTCTTGAACCGTAAGTCATAGACGCTCGATCTTGGCGGCATTCGTCTCAGCGCCTGGCAATTAGTATAGAAGCACTGTTTCCCACTGTTTCTGAGGCTAATTCTTGAACCGTAAGTCATAGACGCTAGATCTTGGCGGCATTCGTCTCAGCGCCTGGCAATTAGTATAGAAGCCCTGTCTTTGACTTCTCTGGATGTTTCCCAGGCGAGCTATTGACAAGTAAATCCTAGACGCTCGATCTTGGTTATTTTCGCTTTCGCGGCTGGCAGCAAAGTTCAGAACCATGTTTCTGTGAATAACTTTTGAACCGTAAGTCACAGACGCTCGCTCTTGGCTGCATTCCTTTCAGCTCGTGGCAGCCAGTCTAAAAAACACAATCTTGGACTTCTCTGCATGTTTCCCAGGCGAGCTATTGGCAGCATGTTCAGAACCACTGTTTCTGAGGCTAATTCTTGAACCGTAAGTCATAGACGCTCGATCTTGGCGGCATTCGTCTCAGCGCCTGGCAATTAGTATAGAAGCACTGTTTCCCACTGTTTCTGAGGCTAATTCTTGAACCGTAAGTCATAGACGCTAGATCTTGGCGGCATTCGTCTCAGCGCCTGGCAATTAGTATAGAAGCACTGTTTTCCACTGTTTCTGAGGCTAATTCTTGAACCGTAAGTCATAGACGCTAGATCTTGGCGGCATTCGTCTCAGCGCCTGGCAATTAGTATAGAAGCACGGTCTTTGACTTCTCTGGATGTTTCCCAGGCGAGCTTTTGACAAGTAAATCCTAGACGCTCGATCTTGGTTATTTTCGCTTTCGCGGCTGGCAGCACAGTTCAGAACCATGTTTCTGTGAATAACTTTTGAACCGTAAGTCACAGACGCTCGCTC
Source organism: Rhinoderma darwinii (assembly GCF_050947455.1). Classification (NCBI taxonomy): domain Eukaryota; kingdom Metazoa; phylum Chordata; class Amphibia; order Anura; family Rhinodermatidae; genus Rhinoderma; species Rhinoderma darwinii. The sequence goes on from NW_027464487.1 coordinate 70,947, forward strand.
TTGGCTGCATTCCTTTCAGCTCGAGGCAGCCAGTCTAAAAAACACAATCTTGGACTTCTCTGGATGTTTCCCAGGCGAGCTATTGGCAGCATGTTCAGAACCACTGTTTCTGAGGCTAATTCTTGAACCGTAAGTCATAGACGCTCGATCTTGGCGGCATTCGTCTCAGCGCCTGGCAATTAGTATAGAAGCACTGTTTCCCACTGTTTCTAAGGCTAATTCTTGAACCGTAAGTCATAGACGCTAGATCTTGGCGGCATTCGTCTCAGCGCCTGGCAATTAGTATAGAAGCACTGTTTCCCACTGTTTCTGAGGCTAATTCTTGAACCGTAAGTCATAGACGCTAGATCTTGGCGGCATTCGTCTCAGCGCCTGGCAATTAGTATAGAAGCACTGTTTCCCACTGTTTCTGAGGCTAATTCTTGAACCGTAAGTCATAGACGCTAGATCTTGGCGGCATTCGTCTCAGCGCCTGGCAATTAGTATAGAAGCACTGTCTTTGACTTCTCTGGATGTTTCCCAGGCGAGCTTTTGACAAGTAAATCCTAGACGCTCGATCTTGGTTATTTTCGCTTTCGCGGCTGGCAGCAAAGTTCAGAACCATGTTTCTGTGAATAACTCTTGAACCGTAAGTCACAGACGCTCGCTCTTGGCTGCATTCGTTTCAGCTCGTGGCAGCCAGTCTAAAAAACACTATCTTGGACTTCTCTGGATGTTTCCCAGGCGAGCTATTGGCAGCATGTTCAGAACCACTGTTTCTGAGGCTAATTCTTGAACCGTAAGTCATAGACGCTCGATCTTGGCGGCATTCGTCTCAGCGCCTGGCAATTAGTATAGAAGCACTGTTTCCCACTGTTTCTGAGGCTAATTCTTGAACCGTAAGTCATAGACGCTAGATCTTGGCGGCATTCGTCTCAGCGCCTGGCAATTAGTATAGAAGCCCTGTCTTTGACTTCTCTGGATGTTTCCCAGGCGAGCTATTGACAAGTAAATCCTAGACGCTCGATCTTGGTTATTTTCGCTTTCGCGGCTGGCAGCAAAGTTCTGAACCATGTTTCTGTGAATAACTTTTGAACCGTAAGTCACAGACGCTCGCTCTTGGCTGCATTCCTTTCAGCTCGTGGCAGCCAGTCTAAAAAACACAATCTTGGACCTCTCTGGATGTTTCCCAGGCGAGCTATTGGCAGCATGTTCAGAACCACTGTTTCTGAGGCTAATTCTTGAACCGTAAGTCATAAACGCTAGATCTTGGCGGCATTCGTCTCAGCGCCTGGCAATTAGTATAGAAGCACTGTTTCCCACTGTTTCTGAGGCTAATTCTTGAACCGTAAGTCATAGACGCTAGATCTTGGCGGCATTCGTCTCAGCGCCTGGCAATTAGTATAGAAGCCCTGTCTTTGACTTCTCTGGATGTTTCCCAGGCGAGCTATTGACAAGTAAATCCTAGACGCTCGATCTTGGTTATTTTCGCTTTCGCGGCTGGCAGCAAAGTTCAGAACCATGTTTCTGTGAATAACTTTTGAACCGTAAGTCACAGACGCTCGCTCTTGGCTGCATTCCTTTCAGCTCGTGGCAGCCAGTCTAAAAAACACAATCTTGGACTTCTCTGGATGTTTCCCAGGCGAGCTATTGGCAGCATGTTCAGAACCACTGTTTCTGAGGCTAATTCTTGAACCGTAAGTCATAGACGCTCGATCTTGGCGGCATTCGTCTCAGCGCCTGGCAATTAGTATAGAAGCACTGTTTCCCACTGTTTCTGAGGCTAATTCTTGAACCGTAAGTCATAGACGCTAGATCTTGGCGGCATTCGTCTCAGCGCCTGGCAATTAGTATAGAAGCACTGTTTCCCACTGTTTCTGAGGCTAATTCTTGAACCGTAAGTCATAGACGCTAGATCTTGGCGGCATTCGTCTCAGCGCCTGGCAATTAGTATAGAAGCACGGTCTTTGACTTCTCTGGATGTTTCCCAGGCGAGCTATTGACAAGTAAATCCTAGACGCTCGATCTTGGTTATTTTCGCTTTCTCGGCTGGCAGCAAAGTTCAGAACCATGTTTCTGTGAATAACTCTTGAACCGTAAGTCACAGACGCTCGCTCTTGGCTGCATTCGTTTCAGCTCGTGGCAGCCAGTCTAAAAAACACTATCTTGGACTTCTCTGGATGTTTCCCAGACGAGCTATTGGCAGCATGTTCAGAACCACTGTTTCTGAGGCTAATTCTTGAACCGTAAGTCATAGACTCTCGATCTTGGCGGCATTCGTCTCAGCGCCTGGCAATTAGTATAGAATCACTGTTTCCCACTGTTTCTGAGGCTAATTCTTGAACCGTAAGTCATAGACGCTAGATCTTGGCGGCATTAATCTCAGCGCCTGGCAATTAGTATAGAAGCACGGTCTTTGACTTCTCTGGATGTTTCCCAGGCGAGCTATTGACAAGTAAATCCTAGACGCTCGATCTTGGTTATTTTCGCTTTCGCGGCTGGCAGCAAAGTTCAGAACCATGTTTCTGTGAATAACTCTTGAACCGTAAGTCACACACGCTCGCTCTTGGCTGCATTCGTTTCAGCTCGTGGCAGCCAGTCTAAAAAACACAATCTTGGACCTCTCTGGATGTTTCCCAGGCGAGCTATTGGCAGCATGTTCAGAACCACTGTTTCTGAGGCTAATTCTTGAACCGTAAGTCATAGACGCTCGATCTTGGCGGCATTCGTCTCAGCGCCTGGCAATTAGTATAGAAGCACTGTTTCCCACTGTTTCTGAGGCTAATTCTTGAACCGTAAGTCATAGACGCTAGATCTTGGCGGCATTCGTCTCAGCGCCTGGCAATTAGTAAAGAAGCACTGTTTCCCACTGTTTCTGAGGCTAATTCTTGAACCGTAAGTCATAGACGCTAGATCTTGGCGGCATTCGTCTCAGCGCCTGGCAATTAGTATAGAAGCACTGTCTTTGACTTCTCTGGATGTTTCCCAGGCGAGCTATTGACAAGTAAATCCTAGACGCTCGATCTTGGTTATTTTCGCTTTCGCGGCTGGCAGCAAAGTTCAGAACCATGTTTCTGTGAATAACTTTTGAACCGTAAGTCACAGACGCTCGCTCTTGGCTGCATTCGTTTCAGCTCGTGGCAGCCAGTCTAAAAAACACCATCTTGGACTTCTCTGGATGTTTCCCAGGCGAGCTATTGGCAGCATGTTCAGAACCACTGTTTCTGAGGCTAATTCTTGAACCGTAAGTCATAGACGCTCGATCTTGGCGGCATTCGTCTCAGCGCCTGGCAATTAGTATAGAAGCACTGTTTCCCACTGTTTCTGAGGTTAATTCTTGAACCGTAAGTCATAGACGCTAGATCTTGGCGGCATTCGTCTCAGCGCCTGGCAATTAGTATAGAAGCACTGTTTCCCACTGTTTCTGAGGCTAATTCTTGAACCGTAAGTCATAGACTCTAGATCTTGGCGGCATTCGTCTCAGCGCCTGGCAATTAGTATAGAAGCACTGTCTTTGACTTCTCTGGATGTTTCCCAGGCGAGCTTTTGACAAGTAAATCCTAGACGCTCGATCTTGGTTATTTTCGCTTTCGCGGCTGGCAGCAAAGTTCAGAACCATGTTTCTGTGAATAACTTTTGAACCGTAAGTCACAGACGCTCGCTCTTGGCTGCATTCGTTTCAGCTCGTGGCAGCCAGTCTAAAAAACACAATCTTGGACTTCTCTGGATGTTTCCCAGACGAGCTATTGGCAGCATGTTCAGAACCACTGTTTCTGAGGCTAATTCTTGAACCGTAAGTCATAGACGCTCGATCTTGGCGGCATTCGTCTCAGCGCCTGGCAATTAGTATAGAAGCACTGTTTTCCACTGTTTCTGAGGCTAATTCTTGAACCGTAAGTCATAGACGCTAGATCTTGGCGGCATTCGTCTCAGCGCCTGGCAATTAGTATAGAAGCACGGTCTTTGACTTCTCTGGATGTTTCCCAGGCGAGCTTTTGACAAGTAAATCCTAGACGCTCGATCTTGGTTATTTTCGCTTTCGCGGCTGGCAGCAAAGTTCAGAACCATGTTTCTGTGAATAACTTTTGAACCGTAAGTCACAGACGCTCGCTCTTGGCTGCATTCCTTTCAGCTCGTGGCAGCCAGTCTAAAAAACACAATCTTGGACTTTTCTGGATGTTTCCCAGGCGAGCTATTGGCAGCATGTTCAGAACCACTGTTTCTGAGGCTAATTCTTGAACCGTAAGTCATAGACGCTCGATCTTGGCGGCATTCGTCTCAGCGCCTGGCAATTAGTATAGAAGCACTGTTTCCCACTGTTTCTGAGGCTAATGCTTGAACCGTAAGTCATAGACGCTAGATCTTGGCGGCATTCGTCTCAGCGCCTGGCAATTAGTATAGAAGCACTGTTTCCCACTGTTTCTGAGGCTAATTCTTGAACCGTAAGTCATAGACGCTAGATCTTGGCGGCATTCGTCTCAGCGCCTGGCAATTAGTATAGAAGTACTGTTTCCCACTGTTTCTGAGGCTAATTCTTGAACCGTAAGTCATAGACGCTAGATCTTGGCGGCATTCGTCTCAGCGCCTGGCAATTAGTATAGAAGCACTGTTTCCCACTGTTTCTGAGGCTAATTCTTGAACCGTAAGTCATAGATGCTAGATCTTGGCGGCATTCCTCTCAGCGCCTGGCAATTAGTATAGAAGCACTGTTTCCCACTGTTTATGAGGCTAATTCTTGAACCGTAAGTCATAGACGCTAGATCTTGGCGGCATTCGTCTCAGCGCCTGGCAATTAGTATAGAAGCACTGTCTTTGACTTATCTGGATGTTTCCCAGGCGAGCTATTGACAAGTTAATCCTAGACGCTCGATCTTGGTTATTTTCGCTTTCGCGGCTGGCAGCAAAGTTCAGAACCATGTTTCTGTGAATAACTCTTGAACCGTAAGTCACAGACGCTCGCTCTTGGCTGCATTCGTTTCAGCTCGTGGCAGCCAGTCTAAAAAACACTATCTTGGACTTTTCTGGATGTTTCCCAGGCGAGCTATTGGCAGCATGTTCAGAACCACTGTTTCTGAGGCTAATTCTTGAACCGTAAGTCATAGACGCTAGATCTTGGCGGCATTCGTCTCAGCGCCTGGCAATTAGTATAGAAGCACTGTCTTTGACTTCTCTGGATGTTTCCCAGGCGAGCTATTGACAAGTAAATCATAGACGCTCGATCTTGGCGGCATTCGTCTCAGCGCCTGGCAATTAGTATAGAAGCACTGTTTCCCACTGTTTCTGAGGCTAATTCTTGAACCGTAAGTCATAGACGCTAGATCTTGGCGGCATTCGTCTCAGCGCCTGGCAATTAGTATAGAAGCACTGTTTCCCACTGTTTCTGAGGCTAATTCTTGAACCGTAAGTCATAGACGCTAGATCTTGGCGGCATTCGTCTCAGCGCCTGGCAATTAGTATAGAAGCACTGTCTTTGACTTCTCTGGATGTTTCCCAGGCGAGCTATTGACAAGTAAATCCTAGACGCTCGATCTTGGTTATTTTCGCTTTCGCGGCTGGCAGCAAAGTTCAGAACCATGTTTCTGTGAATAACTTTTGAACCGTAAGTCACAGACGCTCGCTCTTGGCTGCATTCGTTTCAGCTCGTGGCAGCCAGTCTAAAAAACACTATCTTGGACTTCTCTGGATGTTTCCCAGACGAGCTATTGGCAGCATGTTCAGAACCACTGTTTCTGAGGCTAATTCTTGAACCGTAAGTCATAGACGCTCGATCTTGGCGGCATTCGTCTCAGCGCCTGGCAATTAGTATAGAAGCACTGTTTCCCACTGTTTCTGAGGCTAATTCTTGAACCGTAAGTCATAGACGCTAGATCTTGGCGGCATTCGTCTCAGCGCCTGGCAATTAGTATAGAAGCACGGTCTTTGACTTCTCTGGATGTTTCCCAGGCGAGCTATTGACAAGTAAATCCTAGACGCTCGATCTTGGTTATTTTCGCTTTCGCGGCTGGCAGCAAAGTTCAGAACCATGTTTCTGTGAATAACTCTTGAACCGTAAGTCACACACGCTCGCTCTTGGCTGCATTCGTTTCAGCTCGTGGCAGCCAGTCTAAAAAACACAATCTTGGACCTCTCTGGATGTTTCCCAGGCGAGCTATTGGCAGCATGTTCAGAACCACTGTTTCTGAGGCTAATTCTTGAACCGTAAGTCATAGACGCTCGATCTTGGCGGCATTTGTCTCAGCGCCTGGCAATTAGTATAGAAGCACTGTTTCCCACTGTTTCTGAGGCTAATTCTTGAACCGTAAGTCATAGACGCTAGAATTTGGCGGCATTCGTCTCAGCGCCTGGCAATTAGTAAAGAAGCACTGTTTCCCACTGTTTCTGAGGCTAATTCTTGAACCGTAAGTCATAGACGCTAGATCTTGGCGGCATTCGTCTCAGCGCCTGGCAATTAGTATAGAAGCACTGTCTTTGACTTCTCTGGATGTTTCCCAGGCGAGCTATTGACAAGTAAATCCTAGACGCTCGATCTTGGTTATTTTCGCTTTCGCGGCTGGCAGCAAAGTTCAGAACCATGTTTCTGTGAATAACTTTTGAACCGTAAGTCACAGACGCTCGCTCTTGGCTGCATTCGTTTCAGCTCGTGGCAGCCAGTCTAAAAAACACTATCTTGGACTTCTCTGGATGTTTCCCAGACGAGCTATTGGCAGCATGTTCAGAACCACTGTTTCTGAGGCTAATTCTTGAACCGTAAGTCATAGACTCTCGATCTTGGCGGCATTCGTCTCAGCGCCTGGCAATTAGTATAGAATCACTGTTTCCCACTGTTTCTGAGGCTAATTCTTGAACCGTAAGTCATAGACGCTAGATCTTGGCGGCATTAATCTCAGCGCCTGGCAATTAGTATAGAAGCACGGTCTTTGACTTCTCTGGATGTTTCCCAGGCGAGCTATTGACAAGTAAATCCTAGACGCTCGATCTTGGTTATTTTCGCTTTCGCGGCTGGCAGCAAAGTTCAGAACCATGTTTCTGTGAATAACTCTTGAACCGTAAGTCACACACGCTCGCTCTTGGCTGCATTCGTTTCAGCTCGTGGCAGCCAGTCTAAAAAACACAATCTTGGACCTCTCTGGATGTTTCCCAGGCGAGCTATTGGCAGCATGTTCAGAACCACTGTTTCTGAGGCTAATTCTTGAACCGTAAGTCATAGACGCTCGATCTTGGCGGCATTCGTCTCAGCGCCTGGCAATTAGTATAGAAGCACTGTTTCCCACTGTTTCTGAGGCTAATTCTTGAACCGTAAGTCATAGACGCTAGATCTTGGCGGCATTCGTCTCAGCGCCTGGCAATTAGTAAAGAAGCACTGTTTCCCACTGTTTCTGAGGCTAATTCTTGAACCGTAAGTCATAGACGCTAGATCTTGGCGGCATTCGTCTCAGCGCCTGGCAATTAGTATAGAAGCACTGTCTTTGACTTCTCTGGATGTTTCCCAGGCGAGCTATTGACAAGTAAATCCTAGACGCTCGATCTTGGTTATTTTCGCTTTCGCGGCTGGCAGCAAAGTTCAGAACCATGTCTCTGTGAATAACTTTTGAACCGTAAGTCACAGACGCTCGCTCTTGGCTGCATTCGTTTCAGCTCGTGGCAGCCAGTCTAAAAAACACTATCTTGGACTTCTCTGGATGTTTCCCAGACGAGCTATTGGCAGCATGTTCAGAACCACTGTTTCTGAGGCTAATTCTTGAACCGTAAGTCATAGACGCTCGATCTTGGCGGCATTCGTCTCAGCGCCTGGCAATTAGTATAGAATCAGTTTCCCACTGTTTCTGAGGCTAATTCTTGAACCGTAAGTCATAGACGCTAGATCTTGGCGGCATTAATCTCAGCGCCTGGCAATTAGTATAGAAGCACGGTCTTTGACTTCTCTGGATGTTTCCCAGGCGAGCTATTGACAAGTAAATCCTAGACGCTCGATCTTGGTTATTTTCGCTTTCGCGGCTGGCAGCAAAGTTCAGAACCATGTTTCTGTGAATAACTCTTGAACCGTAAGTCACAGACGCTCGCTCTTGGCTGCATTCGTTTCAGCTCGTGGCAGCCAGTCTAAAAAACACCATCTTGGACTTCTCTGGATGTTTCCCAGGCGAGCTATTGGCAGCATGTTCAGAACCACTGTTTCTGAGGCTAATTCTTGAACCGTAAGTCATAGACGCTCGATCTTGGCGGCATTCGTCTCAGCGCCTGGCAATTAGTATAGAAGCACTGTTTCCCACTGTTTCTGAGGTTAATTCTTGAACCGTAAGTCATAGACGCTAGATCTTGGCGGCATTCGTCTCAGCGCCTGGCAATTAGTATAGAAGCACTGAATCCCACTGTTTCTGAGGCTAATTCTTGAACCGTAAGTCATAGACTCTAGATCTTGGCGGCATTCGTCTCAGCGCCTGGCAATTAGTATAGAAGCACTGTCTTTGACTTCTCTGGATGTTTCCCAGGCGAGCTTTTGACAAGTAAATCCTAGACGCTCGATCTTGGTTATTTTCGCTTTCGCGGCTGGCAGCAAAGTTCAGAACCATTTTTCTGTGAATAACTTTTGAACCGTAAGTCACAGACGCTCGCTCTTGGCTGCATTCGTTTCAGCTCGTGGCAGCCAGTCTAAAAAACACCATCTTGGACTTCTCTGGATGTTTCCCAGGCGAGCTATTGGCAGCATGTTCAGAACCACTGTTTCTGAGGCTAATTCTTGAACCGTAAGTCATAGACGCTCGATCTTGGCGGCATTCGTCTCAGCGCCTGGCAATTAGTATAGAAGCACTGTTTCCCACTGTTTCTGAGGTTAATTCTTGAACCGTAAGTCATAGACGCTAGATCTTGGCGGCATTCGTCTCAGCGCCTGGCAATTAGTATAGAAGCACTGTTTCCCACTGTTTCTGAGGCTAATTCTTGAACCGTAAGTCATAGACTCTAGATCTTGGCGGCATTCGTCTCAGCGCCTGGCAATTAGTATAGAAGCACTGTCTTTGACTTCTCTGGATGTTTCCCAGGCGAGCTTTTGACAAGTAAATCCTAGACGCTCGATCTTGGTTATTTTCGCTTTCGCGGCTGGCAGCAAAGTTCAGAACCATGTTTCTGTGAATAACTTTTGAACCGTAAGTCACAGACGCTCGCTCTTGGCTGCATTCGTTTCAGCTCGTGGCAGCCAGTCTAAAAAACACAATCTTGGACTTCTCTGGATGTTTCCCAGACGAGCTATTGGCAGCATGTTCAGAACCACTGTTTCTGAGGCTAATTCTTGAACCGTAAGTCATAGACGCTCGATCTTGGCGGCATTCGTCTCAGCGCCTCGCAATTAGTATAGAAGCACTGTTTTCCACTGTTTCTGAGGCTAATTCTTGAACCGTAAGTCATAGACGCTAGATCTTGGCGGCATTCGTCTCAGCGCCTGGCAATTAGTATAGAAGCACGGTCTTTGACTTCTCTGGATGTTTCCCAGGCGAGCTTTTGACAAGTAAATCCTAGACGCTCGATCTTGGTTATTTTCGCTTTCGCGGCTGGCAGCAAAGTTCAGAACCATGTTTCTGTGAATAACTTTTGAACCGTAAGTCACAGACGCTCGCTCTTGGCTGCATTCCTTTCAGCTCGTGGCAGCCAGTCTAAAAAACACAATCTTGGACTTTTCTGGATGTTTCCCAGGCGAGCTATTGGCAGCATGTTCAGAACCACTGTTTCTGAGGCTAATTCTTGAACCGTAAGTCATAGACGCTCGATCTTGGCGGCATTCGTCTCAGCGCCTGGCAATTAGTATAGAAGCACTGTTTCCCACTGTTTCTGAGGCTAATGCTTGAACCGTAAGTCATAGACGCTAGATCTTGGCGGCATTCGTCTCAGCGCCTGGCAATTAGTATAGAAGCACTGTTTCCCACTGTTTCTGAGGCTAATTCTTGAACCGTAAGTCATAGACGCTAGATCTTGGCGGCATTCGTCTCAGCGCCTGGCAATTAGTATAGAAGTACTGTTTCCCACTGTTTCTGAGGCTAATTCTTGAACCGTAAGTCATAGACGCTAGATCTTGGCGGCATTCGTCTCAGCGCCTGGCAATTAGTATAGAAGCACTGTCTTTGACTTCTCTGGATGTTTCCCAGGCGAGCTTTTGACAAGTAAATCCTAGACGCTCGATCTTGGTTATTTTCGCTTTCGCGGCTGGCAGCAAAGTTCAGAACCATGTTTCTGTGAATAACTTTTGAACCGTAAGTCACAGACGCTCGCTCTTGGCTGCATTCCTTTCAGCTCGTGGCAGCCAGTCTAAAAAACACAATCTTGGACTTCTCTGGATGTTTCCCAGGCGAGCTATTGGCAGCATGTTCAGAACCACTGTTTCTGAGGCTAATTCTTGAACCGTAAGTCATAGACGCTCGATCTTGGCGGCATTCGTCTCAGCGCCTGGCAATTAGTATAGAAGCACTGTTTCCCACTGTTTCTGAGGCTAATTCTTGAACCGTAAGTCATAGACGCTAGATCTTGGCGGCATTCGTCTCAGCGCCTGGCAATTAGTATAGAAGCACTGTTTCCCACTGTTTCTGAGGCTAATTCTTGAACCGTAAGTCATAGATGCTAGATCTTGGCGGCATTCGTCTCAGCGCCTGGCAATTAGTATAGAAGCACTGTTTCCCACTGTTTATGAGGCTAATTCTTGAACCGTAAGTCATAGACGCTAGATCTTGGCGGCATTCGTCTCAGCGCCTGGCAATTAGTATAGAAGCACTGTCTTTGACTTATCTGGATGTTTCCCAGGCGAGCTATTGACAAGTTAATCCTAGACGCTCGATCTTGGTTATTTTCGCTTTCGCGGCTGGCAGCAAAGTTCAGAACCATGTTTCTGTGAATAACTCTTGAACCGTAAGTCACAGACGCTCGCTCTTGGCTGCATTCGTTTCAGCTCGTGGCAGCCAGTCTAAAAAACACTATCTTGGACTTTTCTGGATGTTTCCCAGGCGAGCTATTGGCAGCATGTTCAGAACCACTGTTTCTGAGGCTAATTCTTGAACCGTAAGTCATAGACGCTAGATCTTGGCGGCATTCGTCTCAGCGCCTGGCAATTAGTATAGAAGCACTGTCTTTGACTTCTCTGGATGTTTCCCAGGCGAGCTATTGACAAGTAAATCATAGACGCTCGATCTTGGCGGCATTCGTCTCAGCGCCTGGCAATTAGTATAGAAGCACTGTTTCCCACTGTTTCTGAGGCTAATTCTTGAACCGTAAGTCATAGACGCTAGATCTTGGCGGCATTCGTCTCAGCGCCTGGCAATTAGTATAGAAGCACTGTTTCCCACTGTTTCTGAGGCTAATTCTTGAACCGTAAGTCATAGACGCTAGATCTTGGCGGCATTCGTCTCAGCGCCTGGCAATTAGTATAGAAGCACTGTCTTTGACTTCTCTGGATGTTTCCCAGGCGAGCTATTGACAAGTAAATCCTAGACGCTCGATCTTGGTTATTTTCGCTTTCGCGGCTGGCAGCAAAGTTCAGAACCATGTTTCTGTGAATAACTTTTGAACCGTAAGTCACAGACGCTCGCTCTTGGCTGCATTCGTTTCAGCTCGTGGCAGCCAGTCTAAAAAACACTATCTTGGACTTCTCTGGATGTTTCCCAGACGAGCTATTGGCAGCATGTTCAGAACCACTGTTTCTGAGGCTAATTCTTGAACCGTAAGTCATAGACGCTCGATCTTGGCGGCATTCGTCTCAGCGCCTGGCAATTAGTATAGAAGCACTGTTTCCCACTGTTTCTGAGGCTAATTCTTGAACCGTAAGTCATAGACGCTAGATCTTGGCGGCATTCGTCTCAGCGCCTGGCAATTAGTATAGAAGCACGGTCTTTGACTTCTCTGGATGTTTCCCAGGCGAGCTATTGACAAGTAAATCCTAGACGCTCGATCTTGGTTATTTTCGCTTTCGCGGCTGGCAGCAAAGTTCAGAACCATGTTTCTGTGAATAACTCTTGAACCGTAAGTCACACACGCTCGCTCTTGGCTGCATTCGTTTCAGCTCGTGGCAGCCAGTCTAAAAAACACAATCTTGGACCTCTCTGGATGTTTCCCAGGCGAGCTATTGGCAGCATGTTCAGAACCACTGTTTCTGAGGCTAATTCTTGAACCGTAAGTCATAGACGCTCGATCTTGGCGGCATTTGTCTCAGCGCCTGGCAATTAGTATAGAAGCACTGTTTCCCACTGTTTCTGAGGCTAATTCTTGAACCGTAAGTCATAGACGCTAGAATTTGGCGGCATTCGTCTCAGCGCCTGGCAATTAGTAAAGAAGCACTGTTTCCCACTGTTTCTGAGGCTAATTCTTGAACCGTAAGTCATAGACGCTAGATCTTGGCGGCATTCGTCTCAGCGCCTGGCAATTAGTATAGAAGCACTGTCTTTGACTTCTCTGGATGTTTCCCAGGCGAGCTATTGACAAGTAAATCCTAGACGCTCGATCTTGGTTATTTTCGCTTTCGCGGCTGGCAGCAAAGTTCAGAACCATGTTTCTGTGAATAACTTTTGAACCGTAAGTCACAGACGCTCGCTCTTGGCTGCATTCGTTTCAGCTCGTGGCAGCCAGTCTAAAAAACACTATCTTGGACTTCTCTGGATGTTTCCCAGACGAGCTATTGGCAGCATGTTCAGAACCACTGTTTCTGAGGCTAATTCTTGAACCGTAAGTCATAGACGCTCGATCTTGGCGGGCATTCGTCTCAGCGCCTGGCAATTAGTATAGAAGCACTGTTTCCCACTGTTTCTGAGGCAAATTCTTGAACCGTAAGTCATAGACGCTAGATCTTGGCGGCATTCGTCTCAGCGCCTGGCAATTAGTATAGAAGCCCTGTCTTTGACTTCTCTGGATGTTTCCCAGGCGAGCTATTGACAAGTAAATCCTAGACGCTCGATCTTGGTTATTTTCGCTTTCGCGGCTGGCAGCAAAGTTCAGAACCATGTTTCTGTGAATAACTTTTGAACCGTAAGTCACAGACGCTCGCTCTTGGCTGCATTCCTTTCAGCTCGTGGCAGCCAGTCTAAAAAACACAATCTTGGACTTCTCTGCATGTTTCCCAGGCGAGCTATTGGCAGCATGTTCAGAACCACTGTTTCTGAGGCTAATTCTTGAACCGTAAGTCATAGACGCTCGATCTTGGCGGCATTCGTCTCAGCGCCTGGCCAATTAGTATAGAAGCACTGTTTCCCACTGTTTCTGAGGCTAATTCTTGAACCGTAAGTCATAGACGCTAGATCTTGGCGGCATTCGTCTCAGCGCCTGGCAATTAGTATAGAAGCACTGTTTCCCACTGTTTCTGAGGCTAATTCTTGAACCGTAAGTCATAGACGCTAGATCTTGGCGGCATTCGTCTCAGCGCCTGGCAATTAGTATAGAAGCACTGTCTTTGACTTCTCTGGATGTTTCCCAGGCGAGCTTTTGACAAGTAAATCCTAGACCGCTCGATCTTGGTTATTTTCGCTTTCGCGGCTGGCAGCAAAGTTCAGAACCATGTTTCTGTGAATAACTTTGAACCGTAAGTCACAGACGCTCGCTCTTGGCTGCATTCGTTTCAGCTCGTGGCAGCCAGTCTAAAAAACACAATCTTGGACTTCTCTGGATGTTTCCCAGACGAGCTATTGGCAGCATGTTCAGAACCACTGTTTCTGAGGCTAATTCTTGAACCGTAAGTCATAGACGCTCGATCTTGGCGGCATTCGTCTCAGCGCCTGGCAATTAGTATAGAAGCACTGTTTTCCACTGTTTCTGAGGCTAATTCTTGAACCGTAAGTCATAGACGCTAGATCTTGGCGGCATTCGTCTCAGCGCCTGGCAATTAGTATAGAAGCACTGTTTCCCACTGTTTCTGAGGCTAATTCTTGAACCGTAAGTCATAGACGCTAGATCTTGGCGGCATTCGTCTCAGCGCCTGGCAATTAGTATAGAAGCACTGTTTCCCACTGTTTCTGAGGCTAATTCTTGAACCGTAAGTCATAGACGCTAGATCTTGGCGGCATTCGTATCAGCGCCTGGCAATTAGTATAGAAGCACTGTTTCCCACTGTTTCTTAGGCTAATTCTTGAACCGTAAGTCATAGACGCTAGATCTTGGCGGCATTCGTCTCAGCGCCTGGCAATTAGTGTAGAAGCACTGTTTCCCACTGTTTCTGAGGCTAATTCTTGAACCGTAAGTCATAGACGCTCGATCTTGGCGGCATTCGTCTCAGCGCCTGGCAATTAGTATAGAAGCACTGTTTCCCACTGTTTCTGAGGCTAATTCTTGAACCGTAAGTCATAGACGCTAGATCTTGGCGGCATTCGTCTCAGCGCCTGGCAATTAGTATAGAAGCACTGTTTTCCACTGTTTCTGAGGCTAATTCTTGAACCGTAAGTCATAGACGCTAGATCTTGGCGGCATTCGTCTCAGCGCCTGGCAATTAGTATAGAAGCACGGTCTTTGACTTGTCTGGATGTTTCCCAGGCGAGCTATTGACAAGTAAATCCTAGACGCTCGATCTTGGTTATTTTCGCTTTCGCGGCTGGCAGCAAAGTTCAGAACCATGTTTCTGTGAATAACTTTTGAACCGTAAGTCACAGACGCTCGCTCTTGGCTGCATTCCTTTCAGCTCGTGGCAGCCAGTCTAAAAAACACAATCTTGGACTTCTCTGGATGTTTCCCAGGCGAGCTATTGGCAGCATGTTCAGAACCACTGTTTCTGAGGCTAATTCTTGAACCGTAAGTCATAGACGCTCGATCTTGGCGGCATTCGTCTCAGCGCCTGGCAATTAGTATAGAAGCACTGTTTCCCACTGTTTCTGAGGCTAATTCTTGAACCGTAAGTCATAGACGCTAGATCTTGGCGGCATTCGTCTCAGCGCCTGGCAATTAGTATAGAAGCACTGTTTCCCACTGTTTCTGAGGCTAATTCTTGAACCGTATGTCATAGACGCTAGATTTTGGCGGCATTCGTCTCAGCACCTGGCAATTAGTATAGAAGCACTGTTTCCCACTGTTTCTGAGGCTAATTCTTGAACCGTAAGTCATAGACGCTAGATCTTGGCGGCATTCGTCTCAGCGCCTGGCAATTAGTATAGAAGCACTGTCTTTGACTTCTCTGGATGTTTCCCAGGCGAGCTTTTGACAAGTAAATCCTAGACGCTCGATCTTGGTTATTTTCGCTTTCGCGGCTGGCAGCAAAGTTCAGAACCATGTTTCTGTGAATAACTTTTGAACCGTAAGTCACAGACGCTCGCTCTTGGCTGCATTCCTTTCAGCTCGTGGCAGCCAGTCTAAAAAACACAATCTTGGACTTCTCTGGATGTTTCCCAGGCGAGCTATTGGCAGCATGTTCAGAACCACTGTTTCTGAGGCTAATTCTTGAACCGTAAGTCATAGACGCTCGATCTTGGCGGCATTCGTCTCAGCGCCTGGCAATTAGTATAGAAGCACTGTTTCCCACTGTTTCTGAGGCTAATTCTTGAACCGTAAGTCATAGACGCTAGATCTTGGCGGCATTCGTCTCAGCGCCTGGCAATTAGTATAGAAGCACTGTTTCCCACTGTTTCTGAGGCTAATTCTTGAACCGTAAGTCATAGACGCTAGATCTTGGCGGCATTCGTCTCAGCGCCTGGCAATTAGTATAGAAGCACGGTCTTTGACTTCTCTGGATGTTTCCCAGGCGAGCTATTGACAAGTAAATCCTAGACGCTCGATCTTGGTTATTTTCGCTTTCGCGGCTGGCAGCAAAGTTCAGAACCATGTTTCTGTGAATAACTCTTGAACCGTAAGTCACAGACGCTCGCTCTTGGCTGCATTCGTTTCAGCTCGTGGCAGCCAGTCTAAAAAACACAATCTTGGACCTCTCTGGATGTTTCCCAGGCGAGCTATTGGCAGCATGTTCAAAACCACTGTTTCTGAGGCTAATTTTTGAACCGTAAGTCATAGACGCTCGATCTTGGCGGCATTCGTCTCAGCGCCTGGCAATTAGTATAGAAGCACTGTTTCCCACTGTTTCTGAGGCTAATTCTTGAACCGTAAGTCATAGACGCTAGATCTTGGCGGCATTCGTCTCAGCGCCTGGCAATTAGTATAGAAGCACTGTTTCCCACTGTTTCTGAGGCTAATTCTTGAACCGTAAGTCATAGACGCTAGATCTTGGCGGCATTCGTCTCAGCGCCTGGCAATTAGTATAGAAGCACTGTTTCCCACTGTTTCTGAGGCTAATTCTTGAACCGTAAGTCATAGACGCTAGATCTTGGCGGCATTCGTCTCAGCGCCTGGCAATTAGTATAGAAGCACTGTCTTTGACTTCTCTGGATGTTTCCCAGGCGAGCTTTTGACAAGTAAATCCTAGACGCTCGATCTTGGTTATTTTCGCTTTCGCGGCTGGCAGCAAAGTTCAGAACCATGTTTCTGTGAATAACTTTTGAACCGTAAGTCACAGACGCTCGCTCTTGGCTGCATTCCTTTCAGCTCGTGGCAGCCAGTCTAAAAAACACAATCTTGGACTTCTCTGGATGTTTCCCAGGCGAGCTATTGGCAGCATGTTCAGAACCACTGTTTCTGAGGCTAATTCTTGAACCGTAAGTCATAGACGCTCGATCTTGGCGGCATTCGTCTCAGCGCCTGGCAATTAGTATAGAAGCACTGTTTCCCACTGTTTCTGAGGCTAATTCTTGAACCGTAAGTCATAGACGCTAGATCTTGGCGGCATTCGTCTCAGCGCCTGGCAATTAGTATAGAAGCACTGTTTCCCACTGTTTCTGAGGCTAATTCTTGAACCGTAAGTCATAGACGCTAGATCTTGGCGGCATTCGTCTCAGCGCCTGGCAATTAGTATAGAAGCACGGTCTTTGACTTCTCTGGATGTTTCCCAGGCGAGCTATTGACAAGTAAATCCTAGACGCTCGATCTTGGTTATTTTCGCTTTCGCGGCTGGCAGCAAAGTTCAGAACCATGTTTCTGTGAATAACTCTTGAACCGTAAGTCACAGACGCTCGCTCTTGGCTGCATTCGTTTCAGCTCGTGGCAGCCAGTCTAAAAAACACAATCTTGGACCTCTCTGGATGTTTCCCAGGCGAGCTATTGGCAGCATGTTCAGAACCACTGTTTCTGAGGCTAATTTTTGAACCGTAAGTCATAGACGCTCGATCTTGGCGGCATTCGTCTCAGCGCCTGGCAATTAGTATAGAAGCACTGTTTCCCACTGTTTCTGAGGCTAATTCTTGAACCGTAAGTCATAGACGCTAGATCTTGGCGGCATTCGTCTCAGCGCCTGGCAATTAGTATAGAAGCACTGTTTCCCACTGTTTCTGAGGCTAATTCTTGAACCGTAAGTCATAGACGCTAGATCTTGGCGGCATTCGTCTCAGCGCCTGGCAATTAGTATAGAAGCACTGTTTCCCACTGTTTCTGAGGCTAATTCTTGAACCGTAAGTCATAGACGCTAGATCTTGGCGGCATTCGTCTCAGCGCCTGGCAATTAGTATAGAAGCACTGTCTTTGACTTCTCTGGATGTTTCCCAGGCGAGCTTTTGACAAGTAAATCCTAGACGCTCGATCTTGGTTATTTTCGCTTTCGCGGCTGGCAGCAAAGTTCAGAACCATGTTTCTGTGAATAACTTTTGAACCGTAAGTCACAGACGCTCGCTCTTGGCTGCATTCGTTTCAGCTCGTGGCAGCCAGTCTAAAAAACACAATCTTGGACTTCTCTGGATGTTTCCCAGACGAGCTATTGGCAGCATGTTCAGAACCACTGTTTCTTAGGCTAATTCTTGAACCGTAAGTCATAGACGCTCGATCTTGGCGGCATTCGTCTCAGCGCCTGGCAATTAGTATAGAAGCACTGTTTCCCACTGTTTCTGAGGCTAATTCTTGAACCGTAAGTCATAGACGCTCGATCTTGGCGGCATTCGTCTCAGCGCCTGGCAATTAGTATAGAAGCACTGTTTCCCACTGTTTCTGAGGCTAATTCTTGAACCGTAAGTCATAGACGCTAGATCTTGGCGGCATTCGTCTCAGCGCCTGGCAATTAGTATAGAAGCACTGTTTTCCACTGTTTCTGAGGCTAATTCTTGAACCGTAAGTCATAGACGCTAGATCTTGGCGGCTTTCGTCTCAGCGCCTGGCAATTAGTATAGAAACACGGTCTTTGACTTCTCTGGATGTTTCCCAGGCGAGCTATTGACAAGTAAATCCTAGACGCTCGATCTTGGTTATTTTCGCTTTCGCGGCTGGCAGCAAAGTTCAGAACCATGTTTCTGTGAATAACTTTTGAACCGTAAGTCACAGACGCTCGCTCTTGGCTGCATTCCTTTCAGCTCGTGGCAGCCAGTCTAAAAAACACAATCTTGGACATCTCTGGATGTTTCCCAGGCGAGCTATTGGCAGCATGTTCAGAACCACTGTTTCTGAAGCTAATTCTTGAACCGTAAGTCATAGACGCTCGATCTTGGCGGCATTCGTCTCAGCGCCTGGCAATTAGTATAGAAGCACTGTTTTCCACTGTTTCTGAGGCTAATTCTTGAACCGTAAGTCATAGACGCTAGATCTTGGCGGCATTCGTCTCAGCGCCTGGCAATTAGTATAGAAGCACGGTCTTTGACTTCTCTGGATGTTTCCCAGGCGAGCTTTTGACAAGTAAATCCTAGACGCTCGATCTTGGTTATTTTCGCTTTCGCGGCTGGCAGCAAAGTTCAGAACCATGTTTCTGTGAATAACTTTTGAACCGCAAGTCACAGACGCTCGCTCTTTGCTGCATTCCTTTCAGCTCGAGGCAGCCAGTCTAAAAAACACAATCTTGGACTTCTCTGGATGTTTCCCAGGCGAGCTATTGGCAGCATGTTCAGAACCACTGTTTCTGAGGCTAATTCTTGAACCGTAAGTCATAGACGCTCGATCTTGGCGGCATTCGTCTCAGCGCCTGGCAATTAGTATAGAAGCACTGTTTCCCACTGTTTCTGAGGCTAATTCTTGAACCGTAAGTCATAGACGCTAGATCTTGGCGGCATTCGTCTCAGCGCCTGGCAATTAGTATAGAAGCACTGTTTCCCACTGTTTCTGAGGCTAATTCTTGAACCGTAAGTCATAGACGCTAGATCTTGGCGGCATTCGTCTCAGCGCCTGGCAATTAGTATAGAAGCACGGTCTTTGACTTCTCTGGATGTTTCCCAGGCGAGCTATTGACAAGTAAATCCTAGACGCTCGATCTTGGTTATTTTCGCTTTCGCGGCTGGCAGCAAAGTTCAGAACCATGTTTCTGTGAATAACTCTTGAACCGTAAGTCACAGACGCTCGCTCTTGGCTGCATTCGTTTCAGCTCGTGGCAGCCAGTCTAAAAAACACAATCTTGGACCTCTCTGGATGTTTCCCAGGCGAGCTATTGGCAGCATGTTCAGAACCACTGTTTCTGAGGCTAATTTTTGAACCGTAAGTCATAGACGCTCGATCTTGGCGGCATTCGTCTCAGCGCCTGGCAATTAGTATAGAAGCACTGTTTCCCACTGTTTCTGAGGCTAATTCTTGAACCGTAAGTCATAGACGCTAGATCTTGGCGGCATTCGTCTCAGCGCCTGGCAATTAGTATAGAAGCACTGTTTCCCACTGTTTCTGAGGCTAATTCTTGAACCGTAAGTCATAGACGCTAGATCTTGGCGGCATTCGTCTCAGCGCCTGGCAATTAGTATAGAAGCACTGTTTCCCACTGTTTCTGAGGCTAATTCTTGAACCGTAAGTCATAGACGCTAGATCTTGGCGGCATTCGTCTCAGCGCCTGGCAATTAGTATAGAAGCACTGTCTTTGACTTCTCTGGATGTTTCCCAGGCGAGCTTTTGACAAGTAAATCCTAGACGCTCGATCTTGGTTATTTTCGCTTTCGCGGCTGGCAGCAAAGTTCAGAACCATGTTTCTGTGAATAACTTTTGAACCGTAAGTCACAGACGCTCGCTCTTGGCTGCATTCGTTTCAGCTCGTGGCAGCCAGTCTAAAAAACACAATCTTGGACTTCTCTGGATGTTTCCCAGACGAGCTATTGGCAGCATGTTCAGAACCACTGTTTCTTAGGCTAATTCTTGAACCGTAAGTCATAGACGCTCGATCTTGGCGGCATTCGTCTCAGCGCCTGGCAATTAGTATAGAAGCACTGTTTCCCACTGTTTCTGAGGCTAATTCTTGAACCGTAAGTCATAGACGCTAGATCTTGGCGGCATTCGTCTCAGCGCCTGGCAATTAGTATAGAAGCACTGTCTTTGACTTCTCTGGATGTTTCCCAGGCGAGCTATTGACAAGTAAATCCTAGACGCTCGATCTTGGTTATTTTCGCTTTCGCGGCTGGCAGCAAAGTTCAGAACCATGTTTCTGTGAATAACTTTTGAACCGTAAGTCACAGACGCTCGCTCTTGGCTGCATTCCTTTCAGCTCGTGGCAGCCAGTCTAAAAAACACAATCTTGGACTTCTCTGGATGTTTCCCAGGCGAGCTATTGGCAGCATGTTCAGAACCACTGTTTCTGAGGCTAATTCTTGAACCGTAAGTCATAGACGCTAGATCTTGGCGGCATTCGTCTCAGCGCCTGGCAATTAGTATAGAAGCACTGTTTCCCACTGTTTCTGAGGCTAATTCTTGAACCGTAAGTCATAGACGCTAGATCTTGGCGGCATTCGTCTCAGCGCCTGGCAATTAGTATAGAAGCACTGTTTCCCACTGTTTCTGAGGCTAATTCTTGAACCGTAAGTCATAGACGCTAGATCTTGGCGGCATTCGTCTCAGCGCCTGGCAATTAGTATAGAAGCACGGTCTTTGACTTCTCTGGATGTTTCCCAGGCGAGCTATTGACAAGTAAATCCTAGACGCTCGATCTTGGTTATTTTCGCTTTCGCGGCTGGCAGCAAAGTTCAGAACCATGTTTCTGTGAATAACTCTTGAACCGTAAGTCACAGACGCTCGCTCTTGGCTGCATTCGTTTCAGCTCGTGGCAGCCAGTCTAAAAAACACAATCTTGGACCTCTCTGGATGTTTCCCAGGCGAGCTATTGGCAGCATGTTCAGAACCACTGTTTCTGAGGCTAATTTTTGAACCGTAAGTCATAGACGCTCGATCTTGGCGGCATTCGTCTCAGCGCCTGGCAATTAGTATAGAAGCACTGTTTCCCACTGTTTCTGAGGCTAATTCTTGAACCGTAAGTCATAGACGCTAGATCTTGGCGGCATTCGTCTCAGCGCCTGGCAATTAGTATAGAAGCACTGTTTCCCACTGTTTCTGAGGCTAATTCTTGAACCGTAATTCATAGACGCTAGATCTTGGCGGCATTCGTCTCAGCGCCTGGCAATTAGTATAGAAGCACTGTTTCCCACTGTTTCTGAGGCTAATTCTTGAACCGTAAGTCATAGACGCTAGATCTTGGCGGCATTCGTCTCAGCGCCTGGCAATTAGTATAGAAGCACTGTCTTTGACTTCTCTGGATGTTTCCCAGGCGAGCTTTTGACAAGTAAATCCTAGACGCTCGATCTTGGTTATTTTCGCTTTCGCGGCTGGCAGCAAAGTTCAGAACCATGTTTCTGTGAATAACTTTTGAACCGTAAGTCACAGACGCTCGCTCTTGGCTGCATTCGTTTCAGCTCGTGGCAGCCAGTCTAAAAAACACAATCTTGGACTTCTCTGGATGTTTCCCAGACGAGCTATTGGCAGCATGTTCAGAACCACTGTTTCTTAGGCTAATTCTTGAACCGTAAGTCATAGACGCTCGATCTTGGCGGCATTCGTCTCAGCGCCTGGCAATTAGTATAGAAGCACAGTTTCCCACTGTTTCTGAGGCTAATTCTTGAACCGTAAGTCATAGACGCTAGATCTTGGCGGCATTCGTCTCAGCGCCTGGCAATTAGTATAGAAGCACTGTCTTTGACTTCTCTGGATGTTTCCCAGGCGAGCTATTGACAAGTAAATCCTAGACGCTCGATCTTGGTTATTTTCGCTTTCGCGGC
The DNA here is from genome assembly GCF_050947455.1 of Rhinoderma darwinii. NCBI lineage: Eukaryota > Metazoa > Chordata > Amphibia > Anura > Rhinodermatidae > Rhinoderma > Rhinoderma darwinii. Next base: position 92,909 of record NW_027464487.1, read on the forward strand.
TGGCAGCAAAGTTCAGAACCATGTTTCTGTGAATAACTTTTGAACCGTAAGTCACAGACGCTCGCTCTTAGCTGCATTCCTTTCAGCTCGTGGCAGCCAGTCTAAAAAACACAATCTTGGACTTCTCTGGATGTTTCCCAGGCGAGCTATTGGCAGCATGTTCAGAACCACTGTTTCTGAGGCTAATTCTTGAACCGTAAGTCATAGACGCTCGATCTTGGCGGCATTCGTCTCAGCGCCTGGCAATTAGTATAGAAGCACTGTTTCCCACTGTTTCTGAGGCTAATTCTTGAACCGTAAGTCATAGACGCTAGATCTTGGCGGCATTCGTCTCAGCGCCTGGCAATTAGTATAGAAGCACTGTTTCCCACTGTTTCTGAGGCTAATTCTTGAACCGTAAGTCATAGACGCTAGATCTTGGCGGCATTCGTCTCAGCCCCTGGCAATTAGTATAGAAGCACGGTCTTTGACTTCTCTGGATGTTTCCCAGGCGAGCTATTGACAAGTAAATCCTAGACGCTCGATCTTGGTTATTTTCGCTTTCGCGGCTGGCAGCAAAGTTCAGAACCATGTTTCTGTGAATAACTCTTGAACCGTAAGTCACAGACGCTCGCTCTTGGCTGCATTCGTTTCAGCTCGTGGCAGCCAGTCTAAAAAACACAATCTTGGACCTCTCTGGATGTTTCCCAGGCGAGCTATTGGCAGCATGTTCAGAACCACTGTTTCTGAGGCTAATTTTTGAACCGTAAGTCATAGACGCTCGATCTTGGCGGCATTCGTCTCAGCGCCTGGCAATTAGTATAGAAGCACTGTTTCCCACTGTTTCTGAGGCTAATTCTTGAACCGTAAGTCATAGACGCTAGATCTTGGCGGCATTCGTCTCAGCGCCTGGCAATTAGTATAGAAGCACTGTTTCCCACTGTTTCTGAGGCTAATTCTTGAACCGTAAGTCATAGACGCTAGATCTTGGCGGCATTCGTCTCAGCGCCTGGCAATTAGTATAGAAGCACGGTCTTTGACTTCTCTGGATGTTTCCCAGGCGAGCTATTGACAAGTAAATCCTAGACGCTCGATCTTGGTTATTTTCGCTTTCGCGGCTGGCAGCAAAGTTCAGAACCATGTTTCTGTGAATAACTCTTGAACCGTAAGTCACAGACGCTCGCTCTTGGCTGCATTCGTTTCAGCTCGTGGCAGCCAGTCTAAAAAACACAATCTTGGACCTCTCTGGATGTTTCCCAGGCGAGCTATTGGCAGCATGTTCAGAACCACTGTTTCTGAGGCTAATTTTTGAACCGTAAGTCATAGACGCTCGATCTTGGCGGCATTCGTCTCAGCGCCTGGCAATTAGTATAGAAGCACTGTTTCCCACTGTTTCTGAGGCTAATTCTTGAACCGTAAGTCATAGACGCTAGATCTTGGCGGCATTCGTCTCAGCGCCTGGCAATTAGTATAGAAGCACTGTTTCCCACTGTTTCTGAGGCTAATTCTTGAACCGTAAGTCATAGACGCTAGATCTTGGCGGCATTCGTCTCAGCGCCTGGCAATTAGTATAGAAGCACTGTTTCCCACTGTTTCTGAGGCTAATTCTTGAACCGTAAGTCATAGACGCTAGATCTTGGCGGCATTCGTCTCAGCGCCTGGCAATTAGTATAGAAGCACTGTTTCCCACTGTTTCTGAGGCTAATTCTTGAACCGTAAGTCATAGACGCTAGATCTTGGCGGCATTCGTCTCAGCGCCTGGCAATTAGTATAGAAGCACGGTCTTTGACTTCTCTGGATGTTTCCCAGGCGAGCTATTGACAAGTAAATCCTAGACGCTCGATCTTGGTTATTTTCGCTTTCGCGGCTGGCAGCAAAGTTCAGAACCATGTTTCTGTGAATAACTCTTGAACCGTAAGTCACAGACGCTCGCTCTTGGCTGCATTCGTTTCAGCTCGTGGCAGCCAGTCTAAAAAACACAATCTTGGACCTCTCTGGATGTTTCCCAGGCGAGCTATTGGCAGCATGTTCAGAACCACTGTTTCTGAGGCTAATTTTTGAACCGTAAGTCATAGACGCTCGATCTTGGCGGCATTCGTCTCAGCGCCTGGCAATTAGTATAGAAGCACTGTTTCCCACTGTTTCTGAGGCTAATTCTTGAACCGTAAGTCATAGACGCTAGATCTTGGCGGCATTCGTCTCAGCGCCTGGCAATTAGTATAGAAGCACTGTTTCCCACTGTTTCTGAGGCTAATTCTTGAACCGTAAGTCATAGACGCTAGATCTTGGCGGCATTCGTCTCAGCGCCTGGCAATTAGTATAGAAGCACTGTTTCCCACTGTTTCTGAGGCTAATTCTTGAACCGTAAGTCATAGACGCTAGATCTTGGCGGCATTCGTCTCAGCGCCTGGCAATTAGTATAGAAGCACTGTTTCCCACTGTTTCTGAGGCTAATTCTTGAACCGTAAGTCATAGACGCTAGATCTTGGCGGCATTCGTCTCAGCGCCTGGCAATTAGTATAGAAGCACTGTCTTTGACTTCTCTGGATGTTTCCCAGGCGAGCTTTTGACAAGTAAATCCTAGACGCTCGATCTTGGTTATTTTCGCTTTCGCGGCTGGCAGCAAAGTTCAGAACCATGTTTCTGTGAATAACTTTTGAACCGTAAGTCACAGACGCTCGCTCTTGGCTGCATTCGTTTCAGCTCGTGGCAGCCAGTCTAAAAAACACAATCTTGGACTTCTCTGGATGTTTCCCAGACGAGCTATTGGCAGCATGTTCAGAACCACTGTTTCTTAGGCTAATTCTTGAACCGTAAGTCATAGACGCTCGATCTTGGCGGAATTCGTCTCAGCGCCTGGCAATTAGTATAGAAGCACTGTTTCCCACTGTTTCTGAGGCTAATTCTTGAACCGTAAGTCATAGACGCTCGATCTTGGCGGCATTCGTCTCAGCGCCTGGCAATTAGTATAGAAGCACTGTTTCCCACTGTTTCTGAGGCTAATTCTTGAACCGTAAGTCATAGACGCTAGATCTTGGCGGCATTCGTCTCAGCGCCTGGCAATTAGTATAGAAGCACGGTCTTTGACTTCTCTGGATGTTTCCCAGGCGAGCTTTTGACAAGTAAATCCTAGACGCTCGATCTTGGTTATTTTCGCTTTCGCGGCTGGCAGCAAAGTTCAGAACCATGTTTCTGTGAATAACTTTTGAACCGTAAGTCACAGACGCTCGCTCTTTGCTGCATTCCTTTCAGCTCGAGGCAGCCAGTCTAAAAAACACAATCTTGGACTTCTCTGGATGTTTCCCAGGCGAGCTATTGGCAGCATGTTCAGAACCACTGTTTCTGAGGCTAATTCTTGAACCGTAAGTCATAGACGCTCGATCTTGGCGGCATTCGTCTCAGCGCCTGTCAATTAGTATAGAAGCACTGTTTCCCACTGTTTCTGAGGCTAATTCTTGAACCGTAAGTCATAGACGCTAGATCTTGGCGGCATTCGTCTCAGCGCCTGGCAATTAGTATAGAAGCACTGTTTCCCACTGTTTCTGAGGCTAATTCTTGAACCGTAAGTCATAGACGCTAGATTTTGGCGGCATTCGTCTCAGCGCCTGGCAATTAGTATAGAAGCACTGTTTCCCACTGTTTCTGAGGCTAATTCTTGAACCGTAAGTCATAGACGCTAGATCTTGGCGGCATTCGTCTCAGCGCCTGGCAATTAGTATAGAAGCACTGTCTTTGACTTCTCTGGATGTTTCCCAGGCGAGCTTTTGACAAGTAAATCCTAGACGCTCGATCTTGGTTATTTTCGCTTTCGCGGCTGGCAGCAAAGTTCAGAACCATGTTTCTGTGAATAACTTTTGAACCGTAAGTCACAGACGCTCGCTCTTGGCTGCATTCGTTTCAGCTCGTGGCAGCCAGTCTAAAAAACACAATCTTGGACTTCTCTGGATGTTTCCCAGACGAGCTATTGGCAGCATGTTCAGAACCACTGTTTCTTAGGCTAATTCTTGAACCGTAAGTCATAGACGCTCGATCTTGGCGGCATTCGTCTCAGCGCCTGGCAATTAGTATAGAAGCACTGTTTCCCACTGTTTCTGAGGCTAATTCTTGAACCGTAAGTCATAGACGCTCGATCTTGGCGGCATTCGTCTCAGCGCCTGGCAATTAGTATAGAAGCACTGTTTCCCACTGTTTCTGAGGCTAATTCTTGAACCGTAAGTCATAGACGCTAGATCTTGGCGGCATTCGTCTCAGCGCCTGGCAATTAGTATAGAAGCACTGTTTCCCACTGTTTCTGAGGCTAATTCTTGAACCGTAAGTCATAGACGCTAGATCTTGGCGGCATTCGTCTCAGCGCCTGGCAATTAGTATAGAAGCACGGTCTTTGACTTCTCTGGATGTTTCCCAGGCGAGCTATTGACAAGTAAATCCTAGACGCTCGATCTTGGTTATTTTCGCTTTCGCGGCTGGCAGCAAAGTTCAGAACCATGTTTCTGTGAATAACTCTTGAACCGTAAGTCACAGACGCTCGCTCTTGGCTGCATTCGTTTCAGCTCGTGGCAGCCAGTCTAAAAAACACAATCTTGGACCTCTCTGGATGTTTCCCAGGCGAGCTATTGGCAGCATGTTCAGAACCACTGTTTCTAAGGCTAATTTTTGAACCGTAAGTCATAGACGCTCGATCTTGGCGGCATTCGTCTCAGCGCCTGGCAATTAGTATAGAAGCACTGTTTCCCACTGTTTCTGAGGCTAATTCTTGAACCGTAAGTCATAGACGCTAGATCTTGGCGGCATTCGTCTCAGCGCCTGGCAATTAGTATAGAAGCACTGTTTCCCACTGTTTCTGAGGCTAATTCTTGAACCGTAAGTCATAGACGCTCGCTCTTGGCTGCATTCGTTTCAGCTCGTGGCAGCCAGTCTAAAAAACACTATCTTGGACTTCTCTGGATGTTTCCCAGACGAGCTATTGGCAGCATGTTCAGAACCACTGTTTCTGAGGCTAATTCTTGAACCGTAAGTCATAGACGCTCGATCTTGGCGGCATTCGTCTCAGCGCCTGGCAATTAGTATAGAATCACTGTTTCCCACTGTTTCTGAGGCTAATTCTTGAACCGTAAGTCTTAGACGCTAGATCGTGGCGGCATTCGTCTCAGCGCCTGGCAATTAGTATAGAAGCCCTGTCTTTGACTTCTCTGGATGTTTCCCAGGCGAGCTATTGACAAGTAAATCCTAGACGCTCGATCTTGGTTATTTTCGCTTTCGCGGCTGGCAGCAAAGTTCTGAACCATGTTTCTGTGAATAACTTTTGATCCGTAAGTCACAGACGCTCGCTCTTGGCTGCATTCCTTTCAGCTCGTGGCAGCCAGTCTAAAAAACACAATCTTGGACCTCTCTGGATGTTTCCCAGGCGAGCTATTGGCAGCATGTTCAGAACCACTGTTTCTGAGGCTAATTCTTGAACCGTAAGTCATAGACGCTCGATCTTGGCGGCATTCGTCTCAGCGCCTGGCAATTAGTATAGAAGCACTGTTTCCCACTGTTTCTGAGGCTAATTCTTGAACCGTAAGTCATAGACGCTAGATCTTGGCGGCATTCGTCTCAGCGCCTGGCAATTAGTATAGAAGCACTGTATTTGACTTCTCTGGATGTTTCCCAGGCGAGCTATTGACAAGTAAATCCTAGACGCTCGATCTTGGTTATTTTCGCTTTCGAGGCTGGCAGCAAAGTTCAGAACCAGGTTTCTGTGAATAACTTTTGAACCGTAAGTCACAGACGCTCGCTCTTGGCTGCATTCGTTTCAGCTCGTGGCAGCCAGTCTAAAAAACACAATCTTGGACTTCTCTGGATGTTTCCCAGGCGAGCTATTGGCAGCATGTTCAGAACCACTTTTTCTGAGGCTAATTCTTGAACCGTAAGTCATAGACGCTCGATCTTGGCGGCATTCGTCTCAGCGCCTGGCAATTAGTATAGAAGCACTGTTTCCCACTGTTTCTGAGGCTAATTCTTGAACCGTAAGTCATAGACGCTCGATCTTGGCGCCATTCGTCTCAGCGCCTGGCAATTAGTATAGAAGCACTGTCTTTGACTTCTCTGGATGTTTCCCAGGCGAGCTATTGACAAGTAAATCCTAGACGCTCGATCTTGGTTATTTTCGCTTTCGCGGCTGGCAGCAAAGTTCAGAACCATGTTTCTGTGAATATCTTTTGAACCGTAAGTCACAGACGCTCGCTCTTGGCTGCATTCGTTTCAGCTCGTGGCAGCCAGTCTAAAAAACACAATCTTGGACTTCTCTGGATGTTTCCCAGGCGAGCTATTGGCAGCATGTTCAGAACCACTGTTTCTGAGGCTAATTCTTGAACCGTAAGTCATAGACGCTCGATCTTGGCGGCATTCGTCTCAGCGCCTGGCAATTAGTATAGAAGCACTGTTTCCCACTGTTTCTGAGGCTAATTCTTGAACCGTAAGTCATAGACGCTAGATCGTGGCGGCATTCGTCTCAGCGCCTGGCAATTAGTATAGAAGCACTGTTTCCCACTGTTTCTGAGGCTAATTCTTGAACCGTAAGTCATAGACGCTCGATCTTGGCGGCATTCGTCTCAGCGCCTGGCAATTAGTATAGAAGCACTGTTTCCCACTGTTTCTGAGGCTAATTCTTGAACCGTAAGTCATAGACGCTCGATCTTGGCGGCATTTGTCTCAGCGCCTGGCAATTAGTATAGAAGCACTGTTTCCCACTGTTTCTGAGGCTAATTCTTGAACCGTAAGTCATAGACGCTCGATCTTGGCGGCATTCGTCTCAGCGCCTGGCAATTAGTGTAGAAGCACTGTTTCCCACTGTTTCTGAGGCTAATTCTTGAACCGTAAGTCATAGACGCTAGATCTTGGCGGCATTCGTCTCAGCGCCTGGCAATTAGTATAGAAGCACTGTCTTTGACTTCTCTGGATGTTTCCCAGGCGAGCTATTGACAAGTAAATCCTAGACGCTCGATCTTGGTTATTTTCGCTTTCGCGGCTGGCAGCAAAGTTCAGAACCCTGTTTCTGTGAATAACTCTTGAACCGTAAGTCACAGACGCTCGCTCTTGGCTGCATTCGTTTCAGCTCGTGGCAGCCAGTCTAAAAAACACTATCTTGGACTTCTCTGGATGTTTCCCAGGCGAGCTATTGGCAGCATGTTCAGAACCACTGTTTCTGAGGCTAATTCTTGAACCGTAAGTCATAGACGCTCGATCTTGGCGGCATTCGTCTCAGCGCCTGGCAATTAGTATAGAAGCACTGTTTCCCACTGTTTCTGAGGCTAATTCTTGAACCGTAAGTCATAGACGCTCGATCTTGGCGGCATTCGTCTCAGCGCCTGGCAATTAGTATAGAAGCACTGTTTCCCACTGTTTCTGAGGCTAATTCTTGAACCGTAAGTCATAGACGCTAGATCTTGGCGGCATTCGTCTCAGCGCCTGGCAATTAGTATAGAAGCCCTGTCTTTGACTTCTCTGGATGTTTCCCAGGCGAGCTATTGACAAGTAAATCCTAGACGCTCGATCTTGTTTATTTTCGCTTTCGCGGCTGGCAGCAAAGTTCAGAACCATGTTTCTGTGAATAACTCTTGAACCGTAAGTCATAGACGCTAGATCTTGGCGGCATTCGTCTCAGCGCCTGGCAATTAGTATAGAAGCACTGTTTCCCACTGTTTCTGAGGCTAATTCTTGAACCGTAAGTCATAGACGCTAGATCTTGGCGGCATTCGTCTCAGCGCCTGGCAATTAGTATAGAAGCACTGTTTCCCACTGTTTCTGAGGCTAATTCTTGAACCGTAAGTCATAGACGCTAGATCTTGGCGGCATTCGTCTCAGCGCCTGGCAATTAGTATAGAAGCACTGTCTTTGACTTCTCTGGATGTTTCCCAGGCGAGCTTTTGACAAGTAAATCCTAGACGCTCGATCTTGGTTATTTTCGCTTTCGCGGCTGGCAGCAAAGTTCAGAACCATGTTTCTGTGAATAACTTTTGAACCGTAAGTCACAGACGCTCGCTCTTGGCTGCATTCGTTTCAGCTCGTGGCAGCCAGTCTAAAAAACACAATCTTGGACTTCTCTGGATGTTTCCCAGACGAGCTATTGGCAGCATGTTCAGAACCACTGTTTCTTAGGCTAATTCTTGAACCGTAAGTCATAGACGCTCGATCTTGGCGGCATTAGTCTCAGCGCCTGGCAATTAGTATAGAAGCACTGTTTCCCACTGTTTCTGAGGCTAATTCTTGAACCGTAAGTCATAGACGCTAGATCTTGGCGGCATTCGTCTCAGCGCCTGGCAATTAGTATAGAAGCACTGTCTTTGACTTCTCTGGATGTTTCCCAGGCGAGCTATTGACAAGTAAATCCTAGACGCTCGATCTTGGTTATTTTCGCTTTCGCGGCTGGCAGCAAAGTTCAGAACCATGTTTCTGTGAATAACTTTTGAACCGTAAGTCACAGACGCTCGCTCTTGGCTGCATTCCTTTCAGCTCGTGGCAGCCAGTCTAAAAAACACAATCTTGGACTTCTCTGGATGTTTCCCAGGCGAGCTATTGGCAGCATGTTCAGAACCACTGTTTCTGAGGCTAATTCTTGAACCGTAAGTCATAGACGCTCGATCTTGGCGGCATTCGTCTCAGCGCCTGGCAATTAGTATAGAAGCACTGTTTCCCACTGTTTCTGAGGCTAATTCTTGAACCGTAAGTCATAGACGCTAGATCTTGGCGGCATTCGTCTCAGCGCCTGGCAATTAGTATAGAAGCACGGTCTTTGACTTCTCTGGATGTTTCCCAGGCGAGCTATTGACAAGTAAATCCTAGACGCTCGATCTTGGTTATTTTCGCTTTCGCGGCTGGCAGCAAAGTTCAGAACCATGTTTCTGTGAATAACTCTTGAACCGTAAGTCACAGACGCTCGCTCTTGGCTGCATTCGTTTCAGCTCGTGGCAGCCAGTCTAAAAAACACAATCTTGGACCTCTCTGGATGTTTCCCAGGCGAGCTATTGGCAGCATGTTCAGAACCACTGTTTCTGAGGCTAATTTTTGAACCGTAAGTCATAGACGCTCGATCTTGGCGGCATTCGTCTCAGCGCCTGGCAATTAGTATAGAAGCACTGTTTCCCACTGTTTCTGAGGCTAATTCTTGAACCGTAAGTCATAGACGCTAGATCTTGGCGGCATTCGTCTCAGCGCCTGGCAATTAGTATAGAAGCACTGTTTCCCACTGTTTCTGAGGCTAATTCTTGAACCGTAAGTCATAGACGCTCGCTCTTGGCTGCATTCGTTTCAGCTCGTGGCAGCCAGTCTAAAAAACACTATCTTGGACTTCTCTGGATGTTTCCCAGACGAGCTATTGGCAGCATGTTCAGAACCACTGTTTCTGAGGCTAATTCTTGAACCGTAAGTCATAGACGCTCGATCTTGGCGGCATACGTCTCAGCGCCTGGCAATTAGTATAGAATCACTGTTTCCCACTGTTTCTGAGGCTAATTCTTGAACCGTAAGTCTTAGACGCTAGATCGTGGCGGCATTCGTCTCAGCGCCTGGCAATTAGTATAGAAGCCCTGTCTTTGACTTCTCTGGATGTTTCCCAGGCGAGCTATTGACAAGTAAATCCTAGACGCTCGATCTTGGTTATTTTCGCTTTCGCGGCTGGCAGCAAAGTTCTGAACCATGTTTCTGTGAATAACTTTTGATCCGTAAGTCACAGACGCTCGCTCTTGGCTGCATTCCTTTCAGCTCGTGGCAGCCAGTCTAAAAAACACAATCTTGGACCTCTCTGGATGTTTCCCAGGCGAGCTATTGGCAGCATGTTCAGAACCACTGTTTCTGAGGCTAATTCTTGAACCGTAAGTCATAGACGCTCGATCTTGGCGGCATTCGTCTCAGCGCCTGGCAATTAGTATAGAATCACTGTTTCCCACTGTTTCTGAGGCTAATTCTTGAACCGTAAGTCTTAGACGCTAGATCGTGGCGGCATTCGTCTCAGCGCCTGGCAATTAGTATAGAAGCCCTGTCTTTGACTTCTCTGGATGTTTCCCAGGCGAGCTATTGACAAGTAAATCCTAGACGCTCGATCTTGGTTATTTTCGCTTTCGCGGCTGGCAGCAAAGTTCTGAACCATGTTTCTGTGAATAACTTTTGATCCGTAAGTCACAGACGCTCGCTCTTGGCTGCATTCCTTTCAGCTCGTGGCAGCCAGTCTAAAAAACACAATCTTGGACCTCTCTGGATGTTTCCCAGGCGAGCTATTGGCAGCATGTTCAGAACCACTGTTTCTGAGGCTAATTCTTGAACCGTAAGTCATAGACGCTCGATCTTGGCGGCATTCGTCTCAGCGCCTGGCAATTAGTATAGAAGCACTGTTTCCCACTGTTTCTGAGGCTAATTCTTGAACCGTAAGTCATAGACGCTAGATCTTGGCGGCATTCGTCTCAGCGCCTGGCAATTAGTATAGAAGCACTGTATTTGACTTCTCTGGATGTTTCCCAGGCGAGCTATTGACAAGTAAATCCTAGACGCTCGATCTTGGTTATTTTCGCTTTCGAGGCTGGCAGCAAAGTTCAGAACCAGGTTTCTGTGAATAACTTTTGAACCGTAAGTCACAGACGCTCGCTCTTGGCTGCATTCGTTTCAGCTCGTGGCAGCCAGTCTAAAAAACACAATCTTGGACTTCTCTGGATGTTTCCCAGGCGAGCTATTGGCAGCATGTTCAGAACCACTTTTTCTGAGGCTAATTCTTGAACCGTAAGTCATAGACGCTCGATCTTGGCGGCATTCGTCTCAGCGCCTGGCAATTAGTATAGAAGCACTGTTTCCCACTGTTTCTGAGGCTAATTCTTGAACCGTAAGTCATAGACGCTCGATCTTGGCGCCATTCGTCTCAGCGCCTGGCAATTAGTATAGAAGCACTGTCTTTGACTTCTCTGGATGTTTCCCAGGCGAGCTATTGACAAGTAAATCCTAGACGCTCGATCTTGGTTATTTTCGCTTTCGCGGCTGGCAGCAAAGTTCAGAACCATGTTTCTGTGAATATCTTTTGAACCGTAAGTCACAGACGCTCGCTCTTGGCTGCATTCGTTTCAGCTCGTGGCAGCCAGTCTAAAAAACACAATCTTGGACTTCTCTGGATGTTTCCCAGGCGAGCTATTGGCAGCATGTTCAGAACCACTGTTTCTGAGGCTAATTCTTGAACCGTAAGTCATAGACGCTCGATCTTGGCGGCATTCGTCTCAGCGCCTGGCAATTAGTATAGAAGCACTGTTTCCCACTGTTTCTGAGGCTAATTCTTGAACCGTAAGTCATAGACGCTAGATCGTGGCGGCATTCGTCTCAGCGCCTGGCAATTAGTATAGAAGCACTGTTTCCCACTGTTTCTGAGGCTAATTCTTGAACCGTAAGTCATAGACGCTCGATCTTGGCGGCATTCGTCTCAGCGCCTGGCAATTAGTATAGAAGCACTGTTTCCCACTGTTTCTGAGGCTAATTCTTGAACCGTAAGTCATAGACGCTCGATCTTGGCGGCATTTGTCTCAGCGCCTGGCAATTAGTATAGAAGCACTGTTTCCCACTGTTTCTGAGGCTAATTCTTGAACCGTAAGTCATAGACGCTCGATCTTGGCGGCATTCGTCTCAGCGCCTGGCAATTAGTGTAGAAGCACTGTTTCCCACTGTTTCTGAGGCTAATTCTTGAACCGTAAGTCATAGACGCTAGATCTTGGCGGCATTCGTCTCAGCGCCTGGCAATTAGTATAGAAGCACTGTCTTTGACTTCTCTGGATGTTTCCCAGGCGAGCTATTGACAAGTAAATCCTAGACGCTCGATCTTGGTTATTTTCGCTTTCGCGGCTGGCAGCAAAGTTCAGAACCCTGTTTCTGTGAATAACTCTTGAACCGTAAGTCACAGACGCTCGCTCTTGGCTGCATTCGTTTCAGCTCGTGGCAGCCAGTCTAAAAAAACACTATCTTGGACTTCTCTGGATGTTTCCCAGGCGAGCTATTGGCAGCATGTTCAGAACCACTGTTTCTGAGGCTAATTCTTGAACCGTAAGTCATAGACGCTCGATCTTGGCGGCATTCGTCTCAGCGCCTGGCAATTAGTATAGAAGCACTGTTTCCCACTGTTTCTGAGGCTAATTCTTGAACCGTAAGTCATAGACGCTCGATCTTGGCGGCATTCGTCTCAGCGCCTGGCAATTAGTATAGAAGCACTGTTTCCCACTGTTTCTGAGGCTAATTCTTGAACCGTAAGTCATAGACGCTAGATCTTGGCGGCATTCGTCTCAGCGCCTGGCAATTAGTATAGAAGCCCTGTCTTTGACTTCTCTGGATGTTTCCCAGGCGAGCTATTGACAAGTAAATCCTAGACGCTCGATCTTGTTTATTTTCGCTTTCGCGGCTGGCAGCAAAGTTCAGAACCATGTTTCTGTGAATAACTCTTGAACCGTAAGTCACAGACGCTCGCTCTTGGCTGCATTCGTTTCAGCTCGTGGCAGCCAGTCTAAAAAACACTATCTTGGACTTCTCTGGATGTTTCCCAGTCGAGCTATTGGCAGCATGTTCAGAACCACTGTTTCTGAGGCTAATTCTTGAACCGTAAGTCATAGACGCTCGATCTTGGCGGCATTCGTCTCAGCGCCTGGCAATTAGTATAGAAGCACTGTTTCCCACTGTTTCTGAGGCTAATTCTTGAACCGTAAGTCATAGACGCTAGATCTTGGCGGCATTCGTCTCAGCGCCTGGCAATTAGTATAGAAGCCCTGTCTTTGACTTCTCTGGATGTTTCCCAGGCGAGCTATTGACAAGTAAATCCTAGACGCTCGATCTTGGTTATTTTCGCTTTCGCGGCTGGCAGCAAAGTTCAGAACCATGTTTCTGTGAATAACTTTTGAACCGTAAGTCACAGACGCTCGCTCTTGGCTGCATTCCTTTCAGCTCGTGGCAGCCAGTCTAAAAAACACAATCTTGGACTTCTCTGGATGTTTCCCAGGCGAGCTATTGGCAGCATGTTCAGAACCACTGTTTCTGAGGCTAATTCTTGAACCGTAAGTCATAGACGCTCGATCTTGGCGGCATTCGTCTCAGCGCCTGGCAATTAGTATAGAAGCACTGTTTCCCACTGTTTCTGAGGCTAATTCTTGAACCGTAAGTCATAGACGCTAGATCTTGGCGGCATTCGTCTCAGCGCCTGGCAATTAGTATAGAAGCACTGTTTCCCACTGTTTCTGAGGCTAATTCTTGAACCGTAAGTCATAGACGCTAGATCTTGGCGGCATTCGTCTCAGCGCCTGGCAATTAGTATAGAAGCACTGTTTCCCACTGTTTCTGAGGCTAATTCTTGAACCGTAAGTCATAGACGCTAGATCTTGGCGGCATTCGTCTCAGCGCCTGGCAATTAGTATAGAAGCACTGTCTTTGACTTCTCTGGATGTTTCCCAGGCGAGCTTTTGACAAGTAAATCCTAGACGCTCGATCTTGGTTATTTTCGCTTTCGCGGCTGGCAGCAAAGTTCAGAACCATGTTTCTGTGAATAACTTTTGAACCGTAAGTCACAGACGCTCGCTCTTGGCTGCATTCGTTTCAGCTCGTGGCAGCCAGTCTAAAAAACACAATCTTGGACTTCTCTGGATGTTTCCCAGACGAGCTATTGGCAGCATGTTCAGAACCACTGTTTCTTAGGCTAATTCTTGAACCGTAAGTCATAGACGCTCGATCTTGGCGGCATTCGTCTCAGCGCCTGGCAATTAGTATAGAAGCACTGTTTCCCACTGTTTCTGAGGCTAATTCTTGAACCGTAAGTCATAGACGCTAGATCTTGGCGGCATTCGTCTCAGCGCCTGGCAATTAGTATAGAAGCACTGTCTTTGACTTCTCTGGATGTTTCCCAGGCGAGCTATTGACAAGTAAATCCTAGACGCTCGATCTTGGTTATTTTCGCTTTCGCGGCTGGCAGCAAAGTTCAGAACCATGTTTCTGTGAATAACTTTTGAACCGTAAGTCACAGACGCTCGCTCTTGGCTGCATTCCTTTCAGCTCGTGGCAGCCAGTCTAAAAAACACAATCTTGGACTTCTCTGGATGTTTCCCAGGCGAGCTATTGGCAGCATGTTCAGAACCACTGTTTCTGAGGCTAATTCTTGAACCGTAAGTCATAGACGCTCGATCTTGGCGGCATTCGTCTCAGCGCCTGGCAATTAGTATAGAAGCACTGTTTCCCACTGTTCTGAGGCTAATTCTTGAACCGTAAGTCATAGACGCTAGATCTTGGCGGCATTCGTCTCAGCGCCTGGCAATTAGTATAGAAGCACTGTTTCCCACTGTTTCTGAGGCTAATTCTTGAACCGTAAGTCATAGACGCTAGATCTTGGCGGCATTCGTCTCAGCGCCTGGCAATTAGTATAGAAGCACGGTCTTTGACTTCTCCGGATGTTTCCCAGGCGAGCTATTGACAAGTAAATCCTAGACGCTCGATCTTGGTTATTTTCGCTTTCGCGGCTGGCAGCAAAGTTCAGAACCATGTTTCTGTGAATAACTCTTGAACCGTAAGTCACAGACGCTCGCTCTTGGCTGCATTCGTTTCAGCTCGTGGCAGCCAGTCTAAAAAACACAATCTTGGACCTCTCTGGATGTTTCCCAGGCGAGCTATTGGCAGCATGTTCAGAACCACTGTTTCTGAGGCTAATTTTTGAACCGTAAGTCATAGACGCTCGATCTTGGCGGCATTCGTCTCAGCGCCTGGCAATTAGTATAGAAGCACTGTTTCCCACTGTTTCTGAGGCTAATTCTTGAACCGTAAGTCATAGACGCTAGATCTTGGCGGCATTCGTCTCAGCGCCTGGCAATTAGTATAGAAGCACTGTTTCCCACTGTTTCTGAGGCTAATTCTTGAACCGTAATTCATAGACGCTAGATCTTGGCGGCATTCGTCTCAGCGCCTGGCAATTAGTATAGAAGCACTGTTTCCCACTGTTTCTGAGGCTAATTCTTGAACCGTAAGTCATAGACGCTAGATCTTGGCGGCATTCGTCTCAGCGCCTGGCAATTAGTATAGAAGCACTGTCTTTGACTTCTCTGGATGTTTCCCAGGCGAGCTTTTGACAAGTAAATCCTAGACGCTCGATCTTGGTTATTTTCGCTTTCGCGGCTGGCAGCAAAGTTCAGAACCATGTTTCTGTGAATAACTTTTGAACCGTAAGTCACAGACGCTCGCTCTTGGCTGCATTCGTTTCAGCTCGTGGCAGCCAGTCTAAAAAACACAATCTTGGACTTCTCTGGATGTTTCCCAGACGAGCTATTGGCAGCATGTTCAGAACCACTGTTTCTTAGGCTAATTCTTGAACCGTAAGTCATAGACGCTAGATCTTGGCGGCATTCGTCTCAGCGCCTGGCAATTAGTATAGAAACACTGTCTTTGACTTCTCTGGATTTTCCCAGGCGAGCTATTGACAAGTAAATCCTAGACGCTCGATCTTGGTTATTTTCGCTTTCGCGGCTGGCAGCAAAGTTCAGAACCATGTTTCTGTGAATAACTTTTGAACGTAAGTCACAGACGCTCGCTCTTGGCTGCATTCCTTTCAGCTCGTGCAGCCAGTCTAAAAACACAATCTTGGACTTCTCTGGATGTTTCCCAGGCGAGCTATGGCAGCATGTTCAGAACCACTGTTTCTGAGGCTAATTCTTGAACCGTAAGTCATAGACGCTCGATCTTGGCGGCATTCGTCTCAGCGCCTGGCAATTAGTATAGAAGCACTGTTTCCCACTGTTTCTGAGGCTAATTCTTGAACCGTAAGTCATAGACGCTAGATCTTGGCGGCATTCGTCTCAGCGCCTGGCAATTAGTATAGAAGCACTGTCTTTGACTTCTCTGGATGTTTCCCAGGCGAGCTATTGACAAGTAAATCCTAGACGCTCGATCTTGGTTATTTTCGCTTTCGCGGCTGGCAGCAAAGTTCAGAACCATGTTTCTGTGAATAACTTTTGAACCGTAAGTCACAGACGCTCGCTCTTGGCTGCATTCCTTTCAGCTCGTGGCAGCCAGTCTAAAAAACACAATCTTGGACTTCTCTGGATGTTTCCCAGGGCGAGCTATTGGCAGCATGTTCAGAACCACTGTTTCTGAGGCTAATTCTTGAACCGTAAGTCATAGACGCTCGATCTTGGCGGCATTCGTCTCAGCGCCTGGCAATTAGTATGGAAGCACTGTTTCCCACTGTTTCTGAGGCTAATTCTTGAACCGTAAGTCATAGACGCTAGATCTTGGCGGCATTCGTCTCAGCGCCTGGCAATTAGTATAGAAGCACTGTTTCCCACTGTTTCTGAGGCTAATTCTTGAACCGTAAGTCATAGACGCTAGATCTTGGCGGCATTCGTCTCAGCCCCTGGCAATTAGTATAGAAGCACGGTCTTTGACTTCTCTGGATGTTTCCCAGGCGAGCTATTGACAAGTAAATCCTAGACGCTCGATCTTGGTTATTTTCGCTTTCGCGGCTGGCAGCAAAGTTCTGAACCATGTTTCTGTGAATAACTCTTGAACCGTAAGTCACAGACGCTCGCTCTTGGCTGCATTCGTTTCAGCTCGTGGCAGCCAGTCTAAAAAACACAATCTTGGACCTCTCTGGATGTTCCCAGGCGAGCTATTGGCAGCATGTTCAGAACCACTGTTTCTGAGGCTAATTTTTGAACCGTAAGTCATAGACGCTCGATCTTGGCGGCATTCGTCTCAGCGCCTGGCAATTAGTATAGAAGCACTGTTTCCCACTGTTTCTGAGGCTAATTC
Source organism: Rhinoderma darwinii (assembly GCF_050947455.1). Taxonomy (NCBI): domain Eukaryota; kingdom Metazoa; phylum Chordata; class Amphibia; order Anura; family Rhinodermatidae; genus Rhinoderma; species Rhinoderma darwinii. The sequence goes on from NW_027464487.1 coordinate 109,664, forward strand.
TTGAACCGTAAGTCATAGACGCTAGATCTTGGCGGCATTCGTCTCAGCGCCTGGCAATTAGTATAGAAGCACTGTTTCCCACTGTTTCTGAGGCTAATTCTTGAACCGTAAGTCATAGACGCTAGAATCTTGGCGGCATTCGTCTCAGCGCCTGGCAATTAGTATAGAAGCACGGTCTTTGACTTCTCTGGATGTTTCCCAGGCGAGCTATTGACAAGTAAATCCTAGACGCTCGATCTTGGTTATTTTCGCTTTCGCGGCTGGCAAGCAAAGTTCAGAACCATGTTTCTGTGAATAACTCTTGAACCGTAAGTCACAGACGCTCGCTCTTGGCTGGCATTCGTTTCAGCTCGTGGCAGCCAGGTCTAAAAAACACAATCTTGGACCTCTCTGGATGTTTCCCAGGCGAGCTATTGGCAGCATGTTCAGAACCACTGTTTCTGAGGCTAATTTTTTGAACCGTAAGTCATGACGCTCGATCTTGGCGGCATTCGTCTCAGCGCCTGGCAATTAGTATAGAAGCACTGTTTCCCACTGTTTCTGAGGCTAATTCTTGAACCGTAAGTCATAGACGCTAGATCTTGGCGGCATTCGTCTCAGCGCCTGGCAATTAGTATAGAAGCACTGTTTCCCACTGTTTCTGAGGCTAATTCTTGAACCGTAAGTCATAGACGCTAGATCTTGGCGGCATTCGTCTCAGCGCCTGGCAATTAGTATAGAAGCACTGTTTCCCACTGTTTCTGAGGCTAATTCTTGAACCGTAAGTCATAGACGCTAGATCTTGGCGGCATTCGTCTCAGCGCCTGGCAATTAGTATAGAAGCACTGTTTCCCACTGTTTCTGAGGCTAATTCTTGAACCGTAAGTCATAGACGCTAGATCTTGGCGGCATTCGTCTCAGCGCCTGGCAATTAGTATAGAAGCACTGTCTTTGACTTCTCTGGATGTTTCCCAGGCGAGCTTTTGACAAGTAAATCCTAGACGCTCGATCTTGGTTATTTTCGCTTTCGCGGCTGGCAGCAAAGTTCAGAACCATGTTTCTGTGAATAACTTTTGAACCGTAAGTCACAGACGCTCGCTCTTGGCTGCATTCGTTTCAGCTCGTGGCAGCCAGTCTAAAAAACACAATCTTGGACTTCTCTGGATGTTTCCCAGACGAGCTATTGGCAGCATGTTCAGAACCACTGTTTCTTAGGCTAATTCTTGAACCGTAAGTCATAGACGCTCGATCTTGGCGGAATTCGTCTCAGCGCCTGGCAATTAGTATAGAAGCACTGTTTCCCACTGTTTCTGAGGCTAATTCTTGAACCGTAAGTCATAGACGCTCGATCTTGGCGGCATTCGTCTCAGCGCCTGGCAATTAGTATAGAAGCACTGTTTCCCACTGTTTCTGAGGCTAATTCTTGAACCGTAAGTCATAGACGCTAGATCTTGGCGGCATTCGTCTCAGCGCCTGGCAATTAGTATAGAAGCACGGTCTTTGACTTCTCTGGATGTTTCCCAGGCGAGCTTTTGACAAGTAAATCCTAGACGCTCGATCTTGGTTATTTTCGCTTTCGCGGCTGGCAGCAAAGTTCAGAACCATGTTTCTGTGAATAACTTTTGAACCGTAAGTCACAGACGCTCGCTCTTTGCTGCATTCCTTTCAGCTCGAGGCAGCCAGTCTAAAAAACACAATCTTGGACTTCTCTGGATGTTTCCCAGGCGAGCTATTGGCAGCATGTTCAGAACCACTGTTTCTGAGGCTAATTCTTGAACCGTAAGTCATAGACGCTCGATCTTGGCGGCATTCGTCTCAGCGCCTGTCAATTAGTATAGAAGCACTGTTTCCCACTGTTTCTGAGGCTAATTCTTGAACCGTAAGTCATAGACGCTAGATCTTGGCGGCATTCGTCTCAGCGCCTGGCAATTAGTATAGAAGCACTGTTTCCCACTGTTTCTGAGGCTAATTCTTGAACCGTAAGTCATAGACGCTAGATTTTGGCGGCATTCGTCTCAGCGCCTGGCAATTAGTATAGAAGCACTGTTTCCCACTGTTTCTGAGGCTAATTCTTGAACCGTAAGTCATAGACGCTAGATCTTGGCGGCATTCGTCTCAGCGCCTGGCAATTAGTATAGAAGCACTGTCTTTGACTTCTCTGGATGTTTCCCAGGCGAGCTTTTGACAAGTAAATCCTAGACGCTCGATCTTGGTTATTTTCGCTTTCGCGGCTGGCAGCAAAGTTCAGAACCATGTTTCTGTGAATAACTTTTGAACCGTAAGTCACAGACGCTCGCTCTTGGCTGCATTCGTTTCAGCTCGTGGCAGCCAGTCTAAAAAACACAATCTTGGACTTCTCTGGATGTTTCCCAGACGAGCTATTGGCAGCATGTTCAGAACCACTGTTTCTTAGGCTAATTCTTGAACCGTAAGTCATAGACGCTCGATCTTGGCGGCATTCGTCTCAGCGCCTGGCAATTAGTATAGAAGCACTGTTTCCCACTGTTTCTGAGGCTAATTCTTGAACCGTAAGTCATAGACGCTAGATCTTGGCGGCATTCGTCTCAGCGCCTGGCAATTAGTATAGAAGCACTGTCTTTGACTTCTCTGGATGTTTC